>NW_027464851.1:40000-55000 GCF_043290135.1 Rhipicephalus microplus
GTGCCGCACCCGGGCTCGCCCCGGCTGACGCAGTTTTCGCGCCGCCCCGGCTGACGCGGTTTCGTGCCGCCCCGGCAGACGCGGTTTTCGCGCCGCCCCGGCTGACGCGGTTTCGTGCCGCCCCGGCAGACGCAGTTCGGACTTAGCACTTTTCGGCTGTGCCTGGCTGGCGGCCCACTCACTCGATCGCCATGTCTGTTTGCCACAGTTTTCCCGGTGGTGCCGCACCCGGGCTCGCCCCGGCAGACGCGTTTTTTTTTTTCTTTCGCCCCGGCTGACGCAGTTTTCGCGCCGCCCCGGCTGACGCGGTTTCGTGCCGCCCCGGCAGACGCGGTTTTTTGCGCCGCCCCGGCTGACGCGGTTTTTGCCGCCCCGGCTGACGCAGTTCGGACTTAGCACTTTTCGGCTGTGCCTGGCTGGCGGCCCACTCACTCGATCGCCATGTCTGTTTGCCACAGTTTTCCCGGTGGTGCCGCACCCGGGCTCGCCCCGGCTGACGCAGTTTTCGCGCCGCCCCGGCTGACGCGGTTTCGTGCCGCCCCGGCAGACGCGGTTTTCGCGCCGCCCCGGCTGACGCGGTTTCGTGCCGCCCCGGCAGACGCAGTTCGGACTTAGCACTTTTCGGCTGTGCCTGGCTGGCGGCCCACTCACTCGATCGCCATGTCTGTTTGCCACAGTTTTCCCGGTGGTGCCGCACCCGGGCTCGCCCCGGCTGACGCAGTTTTCGCGCCGCCCCGGCTGACGCGGTTTCGTGCCGCCCCGGCAGACGCGGTTTTCGCGCCGCCCCGGCTGACGCGGTTTCGTGCCGCCCCGGCAGACGCAGTTCGGACTTAGCACTTTTCGGCTGTGCCTGGCTGGCGGCCCACTCACTCGATCGCCATGTCTGTTTGCCACAGTTTTCCCGGTGGTGCCGCACCCGGGCTCGCCCCGGCAGACGCGTTTTTTTTTTTCTTTCGCCCCGGCTGACGCAGTTTTCGCGCCGCCCCGGCTGACGCGGTTTCGTGCCGCCCCGGCAGACGCGGTTTTTTTGCACCGCCCCGGCTGACGCGGTTTTTGCCGCCCCGGCTGACGCAGTTCGGACTTGGCACTTTTTGGCTGAGCCTGGCTGGTGGCCCACTCACTCGATCGCCATGTCTGTTAGCCACAGTTTTCCCGGTGGTGCCGCACCCGGGCTCGCCCCGGCTGACGCAGTTTTCGCGCCGCCCCGGCAGACGCGGTTTTCGCGCCGCCCCGGCTGACGCGGTTTTTGCCGCCCCGGCTGACGCAGTTCGGACTTGGCACTTTTTGGGATGAGCCTGGCTGGCGGCCCACTCACTCGATCGCCATGTCTGTTTGCCACAGTCTTCCCGGTGGTGCCGCACCCGGGCTCGCCCCGGCAGACGCGTTTTTTTTTTCTTTCGCCCCGGCAGACGTGGTTCCCCCCCCCCCTTTTCGCTCGCCCCGGCTGACGAGGTTTTCGCGCCGCCCCGGCTGACGCAGTTTTCGCGCCGCCCCGGCTGACGCGGTTTCGTGCCGCCCCGGCTGACGCGGTTTTCGCGCCGCCCCGGCTGACGCGGTTTTTGCGTCGCCCCGGCTGACACGGTTCGGACTTTGCACTTTTCGGCTGTGCCTGGCTGGCGGCCCACTCACTCGATCGCCATGTCTGTTTGCCACAGTTTTCCCGGTGGTGCCGCACCCGGGCTCGCCCCGGCTGACGCAGTTTTCGCGCCGCCCCGGCTGACGCGGTTTCGTGCCGCCCCGGCAGACGCGGTTTTCGCGCCGCCCCGGCTGACGCGGTTTCGTGCCGCCCCGGCAGACGCAGTTCGGACTTAGCACTTTTCGGCTGTGCCTGGCTGGCGGCCCACTCACTCAATCGCCATGTCTGTTTGCCACAGTTTTCCCGGTGGTGCCGCACCCGGGCTCGCCCCGGCTGACGCAGTTTTCGCGCCGCCCCGGCTGACGCGGTTTCGTGCCGCCCCGGCAGACGCGGTTTTCGCGCCGCCCCGGCTGACGCGGTTTCGTGCCGCCCCGGCAGACGCAGTTCGGACTTAGCACTTTTCGGCTGTGCCTGGCTGGCGGCCCACTCACTCGATCGCCATGTCTGTTTGCCACAGTTTTCCCGGTGGTGCCGCACCCGGGCTCGCCCCGGCAGACGCGTTTTTTTTTTCTTTCGCCCCGGCTGACGCAGTTTTCGCGCCGCCCCGGCTGACGCGGTTTCGTGCCGCCCCGGCAGACGCGGTTTTTTGCGCCGCCCCGGCTGACGCGGTTTTTGCCGCCCCGGCTGACGCAGTTCGGACTTAGCACTTTTCGGCTGTGCCTGGCTGGCGGCCCACTCACTCGATCGCCATGTCTGTTTGCCACAGTTTTCCCGGTGGTGCCGCACCCGGGCTCGCCCCGGCTGACGCAGTTTTCGCGCCGCCCCGGCTGACGCGGTTTCGTGCCGCCCCGGCAGACGCGGTTTTCGCGCCGCCCCGGCTGACGCGGTTTCGTGCCGCCCCGGCAGACGCAGTTCGGACTTAGCACTTTTCGGCTGTGCCTGGCTGGCGGCCCACTCACTCGATCGCCATGTCTGTTTGCCACAGTTTTCCCGGTGGTGCCGCACCCGGGCTCGCCCCGGCTGACGCAGTTTTCGCGCCGCCCCGGCTGACGCGGTTTCGTGCCGCCCCGGCAGACGCGGTTTTCGCGCCGCCCCGGCTGACGCGGTTTCGTGCCGCCCCGGCAGACGCAGTTCGGACTTAGCACTTTTCGGCTGTGCCTGGCTGGCGGCCCACTCACTCGATCGCCATGTCTGTTTGCCACAGTTTTCCCGGTGGTGCCGCACCCGGGCTCGCCCCGGCAGACGCGTTTTTTTTTTTCTTTCGCCCCGGCTGACGCAGTTTTCGCGCCGCCCCGGCTGACGCGGTTTCGTGCCGCCCCGGCAGACGCGGTTTTTTTGCACCGCCCCGGCTGACGCGGTTTTTGCCGCCCCGGCTGACGCAGTTCGGACTTGGCACTTTTTGGCTGAGCCTGGCTGGTGGCCCACTCACTCGATCGCCATGTCTGTTAGCCACAGTTTTCCCGGTGGTGCCGCACCCGGGCTCGCCCCGGCTGACGCAGTTTTCGCGCCGCCCCGGCAGACGCGGTTTTCGCGCCGCCCCGGCTGACGCGGTTTTTGCCGCCCCGGCTGACGCAGTTCGGACTTGGCACTTTTTGGGCTGAGCCTGGCTGGCGGCCCACTCACTCGATCGCCATGTCTGTTTGCCACAGTCTTCCCGGTGGTGCCGCACCCGGGCTCGCCCCGGCAGACGCGTTTTTTTTTTCTTTCGCCCCGGCAGACGTGGTTCCCCCCCCCCCTTTTCGCTCGCCCCGGCTGACGAGGTTTTCGCGCCGCCCCGGCTGACGCAGTTTTCGCGCCGCCCCGGCTGACGCGGTTTCGTGCCGCCCCGGCTGACGCGGTTTTCGCGCCGCCCCGGCTGACGCGGTTTTTGCGTCGCCCCGGCTGACACGGTTCGGACTTTGCACTTTTCGGCTGTGCCTGGCTGGCGGCCCACTCACTCGATCGCCATGTCTGTTTGCCACAGTTTTCCCGGTGGTGCCGCACCCGGGCTCGCCCCGGCTGACGCAGTTTTCGCGCCGCCCCGGCTGACGCGGTTTCGTGCCGCCCCGGCAGACGCGGTTTTCGCGCCGCCCCGGCTGACGCGGTTTCGTGCCGCCCCGGCAGACGCAGTTCGGACTTAGCACTTTTCGGCTGTGCCTGGCTGGCGGCCCACTCACTCGATCGCCATGTCTGTTTGCCACAGTTTTCCCGGTGGTGCCGCACCCGGGCTCGCCCCGGCTGACGCAGTTTTCGCGCCGCCCCGGCTGACGCGGTTTCGTGCCGCCCCGGCAGACGCGGTTTTCGCGCCGCCCCGGCTGACGCGGTTTCGTGCCGCCCCGGCAGACGCAGTTCGGACTTAGCACTTTTCGGCTGTGCCTGGCTGGCGGCCCACTCACTCGATCGCCATGTCTGTTTGCCACAGTTTTCCCGGTGGTGCCGCACCCGGGCTCGCCCCGGCAGACGCGTTTTTTTTTTTTTCTTTCGCCCCGGCTGACGCAGTTTTCGCGCCGCCCCGGCTGACGCGGTTTCGTGCCGCCCCGGCAGACGCGGTTTTTTGCGCCGCCCCGGCTGACGCGGTTTTTGCCGCCCCGGCTGACGCAGTTCGGACTTAGCACTTTTCGGCTGTGCCTGGCTGGCGGCCCACTCACTCGATCGCCATGTCTGTTTGCCACAGTTTTCCCGGTGGTGCCGCACCCGGGCTCGCCCCGGCTGACGCAGTTTTCGCGCCGCCCCGGCTGACGCGGTTTCGTGCCGCCCCGGCAGACGCGGTTTTCGCGCCGCCCCGGCTGACGCGGTTTCGTGCCGCCCCGGCAGACGCAGTTCGGACTTAGCACTTTTCGGCTGTGCCTGGCTGGCGGCCCACTCACTCGATCGCCATGTCTGTTTGCCACAGTTTTCCCGGTGGTGCCGCACCCGGGCTCGCCCCGGCTGACGCAGTTTTCGCGCCGCCCCGGCTGACGCGGTTTCGTGCCGCCCCGGCAGACGCGGTTTTCGCGCCGCCCCGGCTGACGCGGTTTCGTGCCGCCCCGGCAGACGCAGTTCGGACTTAGCACTTTTCGGCTGTGCCTGGCTGGCGGCCCACTCACTCGATCGCCATGTCTGTTTGCCACAGTTTTCCCGGTGGTGCCGCACCCGGGCTCGCCCCGGCAGACGCAGTTTTCGCGCCGCCCCGGCAGACGCGGTTTTCGCGCCGCCCCGGCTGACGCGGTTTTTGCCGCCCCGGCTGACGCAGTTCGGACTTGGCACTTTTTGGGCTGAGCCTGGCTGGCGGCCCACTCACTCGATCGCCATGTCTGTTTGCCACAGTCTTCCCGGTGGTGCCGCACCCGGGCTCGCCCCGGCAGACGCGTTTTTTTTTCTTTCGCCCCGGCAGACGTGGTTCCCCCCCCCCCCCCTTTTCGCTCGCCCCGGCTGACGAGGTTTTCGCGCCGCCCCGGCTGACGCAGTTTTCGCGCCGCCCCGGCTGACGCGGTTTCGTGCCGCCCCGGCTGACGCGGTTTTCGCGCCGCCCCGGCTGACGCGGTTTTTGCGTCGCCCCGGCTGACACGTTTCGGACTTTGCACTTTTCGGCTGTGCCTGGCTGGCGGCCCACTCACTCGATCGCCATGTCTGTTTGCCACAGTTTTCCCGGTGGTGCCGCACCCGGGCTTGCCCCGGCAGACGCGTTTTTTTTTTTTCTTTTCGCCCCGGCTGACGCAGTTTTCGCCCCGCCCCGGCTGACGCGGTTTCGTGCCGCCCCGGCAGACGCGGTTTTTTGCGCCGCCCCGGCTGACGCGGTTTTTGCCGCCCCGGCTGACGCAGTTCGGACTTTGCACTTTTTGGCTGAGCCTGGCTGGCGGCCCACTCACTCGATCGCCATGTCTGTTTGCCACAGTTTTCCCGGTGGTGCCGCACCCGGGCTCGCCCCGGCAGACGCGTTTTTTTTTTTCCTTCGCCCCGGCAGACGTGGTTCCCCCCCCCCCCCCTCCGTCTTTCTTTTTGTTTTTTTTTTCGCCGCGGCTGAAGTGGATTTTTCGGTGCCTCGACGCCCCGGTAGTCGCGGTTTTTCCGTTTCCGCACGGCCCCGGCTGACGCTGCTCGGTCACAGTCGCCTTTTGTGAGGATTGCAGACTTCTTGAGCGCGGGTGTTTTTTTTTTGTTGTTGTTGTTGTTTTATTACGCATTCGCTCCAGCAGACGCTGTTTAGACTTTTTGTTTCCTCTTTTATCCTGCGACGAGGTGACGAGGTTTATTCGGTGCCCCGCCGCCCCGGCTGAAGTGATTTTTCCTGTCCCGTGCCGCCCCGGCTGACGCGGTTGGGACTTCGCGTTTGTTCGGCCGCCACGGGTTTTGGCGCACTCGCTCGGTTGCTTGTTGTTGCCACTTGTTGCGAACCCAGGTTTCTTGAGCGAGCGCGGGCGTTTTTTCTTCCTTTCTTTCTTTGTTCTATGTGTTAGCGAATCGGCCTTTAATATCACACGAGGACTCACAACCAACAATTTTCAGTTTGAAGTGTAAAAAATCTGCAGGTGTTGACGTAACTGACTTGCCCCGTACCCTTGAGTACATCCATGAAGTTCTCGTAGTACTACTAAATCGCATTATTCCAAGTGGAGAAATTCCCATAAACTTGCAAACCTCTACACGAAAATCGGTGCGCGTGATAAAGTTGAAAATTATCGTCCGATATCAAATGTGCCTTCTATAACACAAATTCTAGGAAAAAAAAAAAAAAACACTTGTTCGCCGTTCTCTGCGCCGTGACTGGCAGCACTCCGGCGAAGCGAAACGGGGTCGATTCGAGCACGATATCGGCGTCTTTCGACGTGCTCGCCGGCGACCGTCGCACGAGTACGTCGCACGAGCGCGTCTGCCGGGGCGCCGTTTGCGAAGCCGACGCAAAAGTGGGAACCGCCGCTCGGATGATCGCCGCTTTCGGCAGAGTGAGTGTTGGCACTCCGGGGAAGCGAAACAGCGTGAATGCGCCCACGAAATCGGCGTATTTTGAAGTGCCCGCCGGCGACCGTCGCACGAGTACGGTAAACCGCGTCAGCCGGGGCGTAGTTCGGGACGCCGACGAAAAAGTGGGAAGCGCAACTCGGATCTTCGCCGTTTTTGCAGGAGTGAGTGGCGGCCCTCCTGCGAGACCAAGAAGCATCGATTCGTGCACGAATTCGGCGCCTTTCGACGTGATCGCCGGCGACCGTCGCTCGAGTAGGGCAAACCGCGTCTGCCGGGGCGGGCTTCGGGACGCCGATGCGAAAGTGGGAAACGCTGCTCGGATGTTCGCCGTTTTTGGCCGAGTGAGTGCTGGCACTCGGGCGAAGCCAAACGGGGCCGATTACGGCACGATATCGGCGTCTTTCGACGTGCCCGGCGGCGACCGTCGCACGAGTACGGTAAACCGCGTCAGCCCGGGCGGAGTTCGGGACGCCGATGCGAAAGTGGAGAACGCCGCTCGGATCTTCGCCGTTTTTGGAGGAGTGAGTGGCGGCACTCCGGAGAAGCCAAGGAGCGCCAATTAGCGCACGATATCGGCGTCTTTCGACGCGCTCGCCGGCGACCGTCGAACGAGTAGGGCAAACCGCGTCTGCCGGGGCGGGGTTTACGACGCCGACGCAAAAGTGGGAACCGCCGCTCGGATGTTGGCCGTTTTTGGCAGAGTGAGTGCTGGCACACCGGCGACGCGAAAGAGCGCGAAAGCGCCCACGAAAGTGGCGTATTTGGACGTGCTTGACGGCGACCGCTGCAGGAGTACGAAAAACCACGTCAGCCGGGGCGAGCGACCCACGGCGGTCTGGGTGCTTATCGCTGCTATTATAGGGGCACCCCGGCAGACGCAGAAAAAAAAAATTTTTTTTCGACCTTCTTTTTTGCTGGTCGAGCTCGGGTAACCCAGGTCGCAATGGGAGCCGCGCACGAAAGCGGCGTCGCGAGACGCGTTCGCGGTCGCTAGTCGCACGAGCTCGGCAACCGCGTCAGCCGGCGCGGAGTTCGGGATGCCGACGGCTAAGTGGGTACCGCTGCTCGGATGTTCGCCGTTTTTGGCCGAGTGAGTGCTGGCACTCCGGCGAAGCGAAACGGGGCCGATTCGGGCACGATATCGGCGTATTTCGACGTGCTCGCCGGCGACCGTCGCACGAGTACGGCAAAGCGCGTCTGCCGGGGCGAGGTTTGCGATGCCGACGAAAAAGTGGGAAGCGCCGCTCGGATCTTCGCCGTTTTTGCAGGAGTGAGTGGCGGCCCTCCTGCGAGACCAAGAAGCATCGACTCGCGCACGATATCGGTGTCTTTCGACGTGCCCGCCGGCCACCGCCGCACGAGTACGGCAAACCGCGTATGCCGGGGCGGGGTTGGCGACGCCGACGCAAAAGTGGGAACCGCCACTAGGATGTTCGCCGTTTTTGGCAGAGTGAGTGCTGGCACACCGGCGACGCGAAAGAGCGCGAAAGCGCCCACGAAAGTGGCGTATTTGGACGTGCTTGACGGCGACCGCTGCAGGAGTACGAAAAACCACGTCAGCCGGGGCGAGCGACCCACGGCGGTCTGGGTGCTTATCGCTGCTATTATAGGGGCACCCCGGCAGACGCAGAAAAAAAAAATTTTTTTTCGACCTTCTTTTTTGCTGGTCGAGCTCGGGTAACCCAGGTCGCAATGGGAGCCGCGCACGAAAGCGGCGTCGCGAGACGCGTTCGCGGTCGCTAGTCGCACGAGCTCGGCAACCGCGTCAGCCGGCGCGGAGTTCGGGATGCCGACGGCTAAGTGGGTACCGCTGCTCGGATGTTCGCCGTTTTTGGCCGAGTGAGTGCTGGCACTCCGGCGAAGCGAAACGGGGCCGATTCGGGCACGATATCGGCGTATTTCGACGTGCTCGCCGGCGACCGTCGCACGAGTACGGCAAAGCGCGTCTGCCGGGGCGAGGTTTGCGATGCCGACGAAAAAGTGGGAAGCGCCGCTCGGATCTTCGCCGTTTTTGCAGGAGTGAGTGGCGGCCCTCCTGCGAGACCAAGAAGCATCGACTCGCGCACGATATCGGTGTCTTTCGACGTGCCCGCCGGCCACCGCCGCACGAGTACGGCAAACCGCGTATGCCGGGGCGGGGTTGGCGACGCCGACGCAAAAGTGGGAACCGCCACTAGGATGTTCGCCGTTTTTGGCAGAGTGAGTGCTGGCACTCCGGCGAAGCGAAAGAGCGCGAATGCGCCCACGAAAGTGGCGTGTTTGGACGTGCTTGACGACGACCACCGCAGGAAAACGAAAAACCACGTCAGCCGGGGCGAGCGACCCATGGCGGTCTGGGTGCTTATCGCTGCTATTATAGGGGCACCCCGGCAGACGCAAAAAAAAAAAAAATTTTTTTTCGACATTCTTTCTTGCTCGTCGACCTCGGGTGACCCAGGTCGCAGTGGGAGCCGCGCACGAAAGCGGCGTCGCGAGACGGCTTCGCGGTCGCTAGTCGCACGAGCTCGGCAACCGCGTCTGCCGGGGCGGAGTTCGGGACGCCGACGGCTAAGTGGGAACCGCCGCTCGGATGTTCGCCGTTTGTGGCCGAGTGAGTGCTGGCACTCCGGCGAAGCCAAACGGGGCCGATTCCGGCACGATATCGGCGTCTTTCTACGTGCTCGCCGGCGACCGTCGCACGAGTACGGCAAAGTGCGTCTGCCGGGGCGGGGTTTGCGACGCGTACGCAATAGTGAGAACCGTCGCTCGGATGTTCGTCGTCTTTCGCCGAGCCAGTGCTGGCACTCCGGCGAAGCCGAACGGAGCCGATTCGGGCACGATATCGGCGTCTTTCCACGTGCTCGCCGGCGACCGTCGCACGAGTACGGTAAACCGCGTCAGCCGGGGCGGAGTTCGGGACGCCGATGCGAAAGTGGGAAGCGCCGCTCGGATCTTCGCCGTTTTTGGAGGAGTCAGTGGCGGCACTCCGGTGAAGCCAAGGTGCGCCAATTCGCGCACGATATCGGCGTCTTTCGACGTGCCCGCCGGCCACCGTCGCACGAGTACGGCAAACCTCGTCTGCCGGGGCGGGGTTTGCGACGCCGACGCAAAAGTGGGAACCGCCGCTCGGATGTTCGCCGTTTTTGGCAGAGTGAGTGCTGGCACTCCGGCGAAGCGAAAGAGCGTGAATGCGCCCACGAAAGTAGCGTATTTGGACGTGCTTGACGGCGACCGCCGCAGGAGTACGAAAAACCACGTCAGCCGGGGCGAGCGACCCACGGCGGTCTGGGTGCTTATCGCTGCTATTATAGGGGCACCCCGGCAGACGCAGAAAGAAAAAAAAAAAAAAAAATGGGGACATGGCGTGCGTCACCGTGCGGCTTCGCAGCGTTGCCGAAGTCGCCGAGCCCTTCGACTGAGCCGAACGGCGGACAGGGAACGTTGGTCGGCCGTTCTAACCTGTCGGTGCCACGCCGAGACGTCGTTAAGGAAAACCGCGTCGTGGGCCTCTACGACGCCGTCGAGTCGTTGTACGTTTGGTGTCCAGCGTGTCGGCGGCGAGTAGCGGACACGTCGTTCACGACTTCGGTCTTTCGCAGTCGACGCGAACTTGCGGAGAGTCGTGGTGCCTCACGTTTTCGGCAGAAACCGCGGCGGAATTTTCCCGTGCGTGCGCGCACGACCTCGGTGCTGTGCCGTCAGCGTAGTGTTGCACAAACTCGTGGCCTACCCAAGGTGCGGTACGTTTGCGGCCGTATCCTCGGTGGGAATTTCGTGAGTAGGGTCGCAAATTCTACGACCTCGGCGGGTTTGAGAGCGACGTAGACTTGTGGCACGCTCAACGTGCCACACGTTTCGGGGCACACCCGCGGTGAAATTTTCTCGAGTACGCTCGTATTAGTGCCCAAGGAGGTCTGGGTACTTATCGCTGCTATTATGTGGGGGTTCTCGTGAGCGGCGTACGCGAAAGCGACCGGGTGTCTGATATGCGGCGGGCTTCGGCCTCGTCAAGCGTGTCCTCGGGTCTGCTCCAGGGGAATCCACGGCAGTCGTCTGCAGCCTCATCCGCTTGATGCGTTAGGGGCTGGTTGTCGGACGGTGCCGTTTTACCACGATATCGAGGTGTGTTCCGTGTCGTCCTCGGGCGATTCAGATGCGAAAGCGCCGAAGACGCGGGCGTGACCCGTCGTCTGGCGGCTTTGCAGTCTCGGCTCCGTTGCTAGTTCCGGCCGGTCCACCGACAGTGCAGCGGGCTTGGGCAACCCGCACGGCGCGACCGAGTCGATGCAACGAAAAAGAGCGAGCATGAACGTGCTTCTTGCCGCACGGCTCCCACTCGTCTTTCGGGAAGGTTGTGCCGTAGCGAGCTCGAACGCCGTCATCTCGGAGTGCAAAATAAGCGTGTTGGGGCGCCTGAAGGTGGCCTCCGCCGCACACAGACTGCGTCCGGCCCGCCGAAGGCGAGGACGGACGCGCAGTCGAACGATTACCTGGTTGATCCTGCCAGTAATCATATGCTTGTCTCAAAGATTAAGCCATGCATGTCTAAGTACATGCCGAAATAAGGCGAAACCGCGAATGGCTCATTAAATCAGTTATGGTTCCTTAGATCGTTTCTTCCTACTTGGATAACTGTGGCAATTCTAGAGCTAATACATGCAGTGAGCCTGGAGCCCTTTGGGTAACGGGTGCTTTTATTAGACCAAGATCGATCGGGTTTCGGCCCGTATTGTGTGGTGACTCTGGATAACTTTGTGCTGATCGCATGGCCACGAGCCGGCGACGTTTCTTTCAAGTGTCTGCCTTATCAACTTTCGATGGTAGGTTACTTGCTTACCATGGTTGTTACGGGTAACGGAGAATCAGGGTTCGATTCCGGAGAGGGAGCCTGAGAAACGGCTACCACATCCAAGGAAGGCAGCAGGCGCGCAAATTACCCACTCCCGGCACGGGGAGGTAGTGACGAAAAATAACAATACGGGACTCTTTTGAGGCCCCGTAATTGAAATGAGTACACTCTAAATCCTTTAACGAGGATCAATTGGAGGGCAAGTCTGGTGCCAGCAGCCGCGGTAATTCCAGCTCCAATAGCGTATACTAAAGCTGCTGCGGTTAAAAAGCTCGTAGTTGGATCTCAGTTCCAGACGAGTAGTGCATCTACCCGATGCGACGGCTCGGACTGAACATCATGCCGGTTCTTTCTTGGTGCACTTCATTGTGTGCCTCGAGATGGCCGGTGCTTTTACTTTGAAAAAATTAGAGTGCTCAACGCAGGCGAGTCGCCTGAATAAACTTGCATGGAATAATAGAACAAGACCTCGTTTCTGTTCTGTTGGTTTTTGGAATACGAGGTAATGATTAAGAGGGACGGACGGGGGCATTCGTATTGCGGCGCTAGAGGTGAAATTCTTGGACCGTCGCAAGACGAACTACTGCGAAAGCATTTGCCAAGAATGTTTTCATTGATCAAGAACGAAAGTCAGAGGTTCGAAGGCGATCAGATACCGCCCTAGTTCTGACCATAAACGATGCCAACCAGCGATCCGCCTGAGTTACTCAAATGACTCGGCGGGCAGCTTCCGGGAAACCAAAGTATTTGGGTTCCGGGGGAAGTATGGTTGCAAAGCTGAAACTTAAAGGAATTGACGGAAGGGCACCACCAGGAGTGGAGCCTGCGGCTTAATTTGACTCAACACGGGAAAACTTACCCGGCCCCGGACACTGGGAGGATGACAGATTGAGAGCTCCTTTCTTGATTCGGTGGATGGTGGTGCATGGCCGTTCTTAGTTGGTGGAGCGATTTGTCTGGTTAATTCCGATAACGAACGAGACTCTAGCCTATTAAATAGGTGCGGGGTTCCCAGCACCTTACAACCTTCTTAGAGGGACAAGCGGCTCTAGCCGCACGAAACAGAGCAATAACAGGTCTGTGATGCCCTTAGATGTCCGGGGCGCACGCGCGCTACACTGAAGGAAGCAGCGTGTCTTTATCCCTGTCTGAAAAGACTGGGTAACCCGTGGAACTTCTTTCGTGATTGGGATAGGGGCTTGCAATTGTTCCCCTTGAACGAGGAATTCCCAGTAAGCGCGAGTCATAAGCTCGCGTTGATTACGTCCCTGCCCCTTTGTACACACCGCCCGTCGCTACTACCCGATTGAATGATTTAGTGAGGTCTTCGGACCGATGTCCGGCGCGGCCTTTCGGTTGCGCCGGTCTGTTGGAAAGATGACCAAACTTGATCATTTAGAGGAAGTAAAAGTCGTAACAAGGTTCCGTAGGTGAACCTGCGGAAGGATCATTAACGGATTGTGAAGGGTGAGCGCCTCAGCTGCGTCTGCGCCCGACACTTTCTGCCGCTGACCCCGTTTGGACGCGGGGTCTGGCTTTTCCCCACGGGGCTGCCTGAATGTGGAGCGGCACCCCGTGACATATTGTTGCGCCCAGCGGACGCCAACACCGCGACCTTGGACGGTCGGCCAGGTGGCGGACGCGGGTACAAACGGCGCAACGCACTCATAGGTCGGCTTTTCGACCCGCCACTGCACCGTGGCTCGAAGCGCTCGAAATGCGCGACCCGACCGCTGCGGGACCGCCTAGTACTGTTAAACAGGAGCGGCGGAGCGCGAACGGCGAGTCGTGGTTACGTCGGTAGAAGGCGAGGCTGCGCGTTCCCGAAACGCCAGCCGAGTGCCCTCCCGACCCGTTCGAGCGTGCAAGAACGAGACCCGACAATCGCGCGGCGACTGCCAAGTACGAGAGGAACGGCACAAGCGTCGGCGGTCGGTCAAGGAACTGGCGATGTGACGGGTCCGCTGTGCACCAGTGCATACCGTCCCGCCGTCCGCGGCAAGCGCCTCCGCGTCCTCGGGTGACGGAGGCTGCCGGTCGGTTCTTGCAGGCGAGGGATCTCGCTGGCACCGGTTCGCGTTGACGCGCGGCCGGTCATGGCACGGCGATGCGACGGCCGAGGTGCGCAGTACTCGATGGAGGAACCGCACGCTCCGATGACCGTCCCGCCCTCCGCGGCGTATGCGTACCGACCGTAATGGTTGCAGCAGCGCCGGCCGGCTTTTGAATTCGCCACACGAAACACGGTGCGAGATCGCGGTTAGGGGAGCGTCGACGTTGCCAGGCGTTTTGCTTGCTGCCGAGGGAAAGGCGGCACGGCCACGTCGCGCTCGTCGCGATTAGCGGGTCTGCGCGCTTTGGGAAGGTGCCGCAACGACTTGCCGAAAGAGGAAGCACGGAAGAACGAGGGACTTGGACGTCCCGACAATTGAACGCACTTGCGGCCAGGCCCTTGCTGGCTTCGTTCTTCCGCCTCGAGTAGGCTCGTACGCGGCTCCGGCGCCGAAAGTGGTCCTTGGCACCGACTTCGGTGGACGTGGGAAGTGCCGCGCAAGTACGGCGCGCCTGGCTCCACCTGTTGGCTAAAGTAGGCAGCCGGATCGGCATTTTGGTGTGCGGTGGCAAACCGTGGATGCGAAAAAAGCTTGTGCGATTTCGTGGAACAAAAAGCGGGGGTCCCCCTTTTTATGCGGAGGAGACCGACCCGCCTGCCGTGGTGAACCGCGACGCCACGGTAAAAACGGGAGAGGCTTGTCGATGGGACCGTGCATCCCGCGCTCCACGGAGGCCGGGAGGCGGCCGCCCGAGGAAATGTGTAGCCGTCGAGGCCCGCATCTGCGTGCACTCTTATCCAAATGGGTGTACCGCAGGCATTTTCTGGTTAGGCGGGCCAATGAGAGCGAGCACACAACGATACCTACGGGTCCGGCTTGGAGAACCGGCTTCGACGCCTCCCGAGTATTTATAGAGGGGTGGACCACGAAAGCACTCGCAAGTAGCGAAAGCGAAACGCCGTCCGAAACACACCGTTTGCTCGATTTGCGGCAGCCGAAAAAGGCGCGGCAGAGTTTTGGAGTCCAAGCGTGCGCTGAAAAGCGCCCTTCTTGGCCACTGTTTGGCCGAGTGCCAGAAACGTTTGGTTTTGACTGTACGGAATTGAACAAACACTTTTTCACGACTCTAAGCGGTGGATCACTCGGTTCTCGGGTCGATGAAGAACGCAGCCAGCTGCGAGACTTGGTGTGAATTGCAGGACACACTGAGCACTGATTCTTTGAACGCACATTGCGGCCTTGGGTCTTCCCTTGGCTTCGTCTGTCTGAGGGTCGGATCACATATCAAGAGAGCCTTCGGCGCACAAGGGAACGTGAGCCGTCGACTCGTTTTGACCGCGTCGGCAACACGGACAGCACGCTGAACACCTCACAGCGAGCGCCAACAGCGGCCACTCAAGGGCGAGACGGTGGCGACCGTCGTGCCAGAGCCCAACCGAAACGGGGGCGACCGACTGCATTGAGGATGTGGCACCTCGTTGAGACCACCGCAGGACTTCGAGTCGGAAGGAAGCCTGCAGGGAAAGTGCGGTCGAGGTTGCGTACTCCTCTCTGCGACCGGGCGCGCAAGAGCTGCGAGAGCCACGGACGCGCAACTTTAACGCACGGTAAACACGAGGAGC
>NW_027464851.1:62500-77500 GCF_043290135.1 Rhipicephalus microplus
GTACGGAAGGAACGGCGCGGAGAGGGCTCGAGACAAAGCTCGACCCTAAACCGCGCCAAGTACGGAGGGAACAGCGCGGCTAAGGGCTCGAAACAAACCCTGAACCGCGCCAAGTACGAAAGGAACGGCGCGCAGTAGGGGTTTAAAACAAAGCTGGTCCCAAAATCGCGCCAAGTACGAAAGGAACAGCGCGGTCGAGACTCGGAAGAAAAAGCTTTCAAAGTGTCGTAGCACGATGCACACTGCTGTTCGTGTGGAACAAACGTGACTACCGTGCTGTACGGTGGAGTTCTGTGCGCAAAAGCGGCGCGTGTGTTTCTAAGCACCACAGCGTTGTGTCAAAAAAGAGGTGCCTGAGAGAAACGCATGCGACTGCCGTGCTTTGCGGCATAGCACCGTGCGCAAAAACGGTGCGCATGCAAGAGGTGTCAGAGCAAGCGAACTTGTGCCACGAGCAACAGGTCACTAAAAGCCTATAGATGACGGTGTTGGAGGAAAAGAAAAATATCGAGAAAGCACTGCGGTGTGCCGTGCGTAGGGACGGGCGCGCGTGCCACATGCCGCCGAAATATGGGTGTCGGAGAAAACAGAGTGCCGCGCGTAACGAGGGGCGCGCGTGTTACAGAGAGATATGCCCAAACGCATGAAAGTGTACGCAGGTGTCCTAAGGCAGTTTTTTTTTTTTTTTCCTCATTTTGATGTCGCCCCGGCTGACGCGGTTTTCGTTTTTCCGTGCCGCCCCGGCTGACGCAGTTTTTGCGCCGCCCCGGCTGACGCGGTTTTTGCGCCGCCCCGGCTGACGCGGTTTTCGCGCCGCCCCGGCTGACGCGGTTTTCGCGCCGCCCCGGCTGACGCGGTTTTTGCGTCGCCCCGGCTGACACGGTTCGGACTTTGCACTTTTCGGCTGTGCCTGGCTGGCGGCCCACTCACTCGATCGCCATGTCTGTTTGCCACAGTTTTCCCGGTGGTGCCGCACCCGGGCTCGCCCCGGCTGACGCAGTTTTCGCGCCGCCCCGGCTGACGCGGTTTCGTGCCGCCCCGGCAGACGCGGTTTTCGCGCCGCCCCGGCTGACGCGGTTTCGTGCCGCCCCGGCAGACGCAGTTCGGACTTAGCACTTTTCGGCTGTGCCTGGCTGGCGGCCCACTCACTCGATCGCCATGTCTGTTTGCCACAGTTTTCCCGGTGGTGCCGCACCCGGGCTCGCCCCGGCTGACGCAGTTTTCGCGCCGCCCCGGCTGACGCGGTTTCGTGCCGCCCCGGCAGACGCGGTTTTCGCGCCGCCCCGGCTGACGCGGTTTCGTGCCGCCCCGGCAGACGCAGTTCGGACTTAGCACTTTTCGGCTGTGCCTGGCTGGCGGCCCACTCACTCAATCGCCATGTCTGTTTGCCACAGTTTTCCCGGTGGTGCCGCACCCGGGCTCGCCCCGGCTGACGCAGTTTTCGCGCCGCCCCGGCTGACGCGGTTTCGTGCCGCCCCGGCAGACGCGGTTTTCGCGCCGCCCCGGCTGACGCGGTTTCGTGCCGCCCCGGCAGACGCAGTTCGGACTTAGCACTTTTCGGCTGTGCCTGGCTGGCGGCCCACTCACTCGATCGCCATGTCTGTTTGCCACAGTTTTCCCGGTGGTGCCGCACCCGGGCTCGCCCCGGCAGACGCGTTTTTTTTTTTTCTTTCGCCCCGGCTGACGCAGTTTTCGCGCCGCCCCGGCTGACGCGGTTTCGTGCCGCCCCGGCAGACGCGGTTTTTTGCGCCGCCCCGGCTGACGCGGTTTTTGCCGCCCCGGCTGACGCAGTTCGGACTTAGCACTTTTCGGCTGTGCCTGGCTGGCGGCCCACTCACTCGATCGCCATGTCTGTTTGCCACAGTTTTCCCGGTGGTGCCGCACCCGGGCTCGCCCCGGCTGACGCAGTTTTCGCGCCGCCCCGGCTGACGCGGTTTCGTGCCGCCCCGGCAGACGCGGTTTTCGCGCCGCCCCGGCTGACGCGGTTTCGTGCCGCCCCGGCAGACGCAGTTCGGACTTAGCACTTTTCGGCTGTGCCTGGCTGGCGGCCCACTCACTCGATCGCCATGTCTGTTTGCCACAGTTTTCCCGGTGGTGCCGCACCCGGGCTCGCCCCGGCTGACGCAGTTTTCGCGCCGCCCCGGCTGACGCGGTTTCGTGCCGCCCCGGCAGACGCGGTTTTCGCGCCGCCCCGGCTGACGCGGTTTCGTGCCGCCCCGGCAGACGCAGTTCGGACTTAGCACTTTTCGGCTGTGCCTGGCTGGCGGCCCACTCACTCGATCGCCATGTCTGTTTGCCACAGTTTTCCCGGTGGTGCCGCACCCGGGCTCGCCCCGGCAGACGCGTTTTTTTTTTTCTTTCGCCCCGGCTGACGCAGTTTTCGCGCCGCCCCGGCTGACGCGGTTTCGTGCCGCCCCGGCAGACGCGGTTTTTTTGCACCGCCCCGGCTGACGCGGTTTTTGCCGCCCCGGCTGACGCAGTTCGGACTTGGCACTTTTTGGCTGAGCCTGGCTGGTGGCCCACTCACTCGATCGCCATGTCTGTTAGCCACAGTTTTCCCGGTGGTGCCGCACCCGGGCTCGCCCCGGCTGACGCAGTTTTCGCGCCGCCCCGGCAGACGCGGTTTTCGCGCCGCCCCGGCTGACGCGGTTTTTGCCGCCCCGGCTGACGCAGTTCGGACTTGGCACTTTTTGGGCTGAGCCTGGCTGGCGGCCCACTCACTCGATCGCCATGTCTGTTTGCCACAGTCTTCCCGGTGGTGCCGCACCCGGGCTCGCCCCGGCAGACGCGTTTTTTTTTTCTTTCGCCCCGGCAGACGTGGTTCCCCCCCCCCCTTTTCGCTCGCCCCGGCTGACGAGGTTTTCGCGCCGCCCCGGCTGACGCAGTTTTCGCGCCGCCCCGGCTGACGCGGTTTCGTGCCGCCCCGGCTGACGCGGTTTTCGCGCCGCCCCGGCTG
The DNA here is from genome assembly GCF_043290135.1 of Rhipicephalus microplus. NCBI lineage: Eukaryota > Metazoa > Arthropoda > Arachnida > Ixodida > Ixodidae > Rhipicephalus > Rhipicephalus microplus. The sequence goes on from NW_027464851.1 coordinate 65,457, forward strand.
ACGCGGTTTTTGCGTCGCCCCGGCTGACACGGTTCGGACTTTGCACTTTTCGGCTGTGCCTGGCTGGCGGCCCACTCACTCGATCGCCATGTCTGTTTGCCACAGTTTTCCCGGTGGTGCCGCACCCGGGCTCGCCCCGGCTGACGCAGTTTTCGCGCCGCCCCGGCTGACGCGGTTTCGTGCCGCCCCGGCAGACGCGGTTTTCGCGCCGCCCCGGCTGACGCGGTTTCGTGCCGCCCCGGCAGACGCAGTTCGGACTTAGCACTTTTCGGCTGTGCCTGGCTGGCGGCCCACTCACTCGATCGCCATGTCTGTTTGCCACAGTTTTCCCGGTGGTGCCGCACCCGGGCTCGCCCCGGCTGACGCAGTTTTCGCGCCGCCCCGGCTGACGCGGTTTCGTGCCGCCCCGGCAGACGCGGTTTTCGCGCCGCCCCGGCTGACGCGGTTTCGTGCCGCCCCGGCAGACGCAGTTCGGACTTAGCACTTTTCGGCTGTGCCTGGCTGGCGGCCCACTCACTCGATCGCCATGTCTGTTTGCCACAGTTTTCCCGGTGGTGCCGCACCCGGGCTCGCCCCGGCAGACGCGTTTTTTTTTTTTTCTTTCGCCCCGGCTGACGCAGTTTTCGCGCCGCCCCGGCTGACGCGGTTTCGTGCCGCCCCGGCAGACGCGGTTTTTTGCGCCGCCCCGGCTGACGCGGTTTTTGCCGCCCCGGCTGACGCAGTTCGGACTTAGCACTTTTCGGCTGTGCCTGGCTGGCGGCCCACTCACTCGATCGCCATGTCTGTTTGCCACAGTTTTCCCGGTGGTGCCGCACCCGGGCTCGCCCCGGCTGACGCAGTTTTCGCGCCGCCCCGGCTGACGCGGTTTCGTGCCGCCCCGGCAGACGCGGTTTTCGCGCCGCCCCGGCTGACGCGGTTTCGTGCCGCCCCGGCAGACGCAGTTCGGACTTAGCACTTTTCGGCTGTGCCTGGCTGGCGGCCCACTCACTCGATCGCCATGTCTGTTTGCCACAGTTTTCCCGGTGGTGCCGCACCCGGGCTCGCCCCGGCTGACGCAGTTTTCGCGCCGCCCCGGCTGACGCGGTTTCGTGCCGCCCCGGCAGACGCGGTTTTCGCGCCGCCCCGGCTGACGCGGTTTCGTGCCGCCCCGGCAGACGCAGTTCGGACTTAGCACTTTTCGGCTGTGCCTGGCTGGCGGCCCACTCACTCGATCGCCATGTCTGTTTGCCACAGTTTTCCCGGTGGTGCCGCACCCGGGCTCGCCCCGGCAGACGCAGTTTTCGCGCCGCCCCGGCAGACGCGGTTTTCGCGCCGCCCCGGCTGACGCGGTTTTTGCCGCCCCGGCTGACGCAGTTCGGACTTGGCACTTTTTGGGCTGAGCCTGGCTGGCGGCCCACTCACTCGATCGCCATGTCTGTTTGCCACAGTCTTCCCGGTGGTGCCGCACCCGGGCTCGCCCCGGCAGACGCGTTTTTTTTTCTTTCGCCCCGGCAGACGTGGTTCCCCCCCCCCCTTTTCGCTCGCCCCGGCTGACGAGGTTTTCGCGCCGCCCCGGCTGACGCAGTTTTCGCGCCGCCCCGGCTGACGCGGTTTCGTGCCGCCCCGGCTGACGCGGTTTTCGCGCCGCCCCGGCTGACGCGGTTTTTGCGTCGCCCCGGCTGACACGGTTCGGACTTTGCACTTTTCGGCTGTGCCTGGCTGGCGGCCCACTCACTCGATCGCCATGTCTGTTTGCCACAGTTTTCCCGGTGGTGCCGCACCCGGGCTTGCCCCGGCAGACGCGTTTTTTTTTTTTCTTTTCGCCCCGGCTGACGCAGTTTTCGCCCCGCCCCGGCTGACGCGGTTTCGTGCCGCCCCGGCAGACGCGGTTTTTTGCGCCGCCCCGGCTGACGCGGTTTTTGCCGCCCCGGCTGACGCAGTTCGGACTTTGCACTTTTTGGCTGAGCCTGGCTGGCGGCCCACTCACTCGATCGCCATGTCTGTTTGCCACAGTTTTCCCGGTGGTGCCGCACCCGGGCTCGCCCCGGCAGACGCGTTTTTTTTTTTCCTTCGCCCCGGCAGACGTGGTTCCCCCCCCCCCTCCGTCTTTCTTTTTGTTTTTTTTTTCGCCGCGGCTGAAGTGGATTTTTCGGTGCCTCGACGCCCCGGTAGTCGCGGTTTTTCCGTTTCCGCACGGCCCCGGCTGACGCTGCTCGGTCACAGTCGCCTTTTGTGAGGATTGCAGACTTCTTGAGCGCGGGTGTTTTTTTTTGTTGTTGTTGTTGTTTTATTACGCATTCGCTCCAGCAGACGCTGTTTAGACTTTTTGTTTCCTCTTTTATCCTGCGACGAGGTGACGAGGTTTATTCGGTGCCCCGCCGCCCCGGCTGAAGTGATTTTTCCTGTCCCGTGCCGCCCCGGCTGACGCGGTTGGGACTTCGCGTTTGTTCGGCCGCCACGGGTTTTGGCGCACTCGCTCGGTTGCTTGTTGTTGCCACTTGTTGCGAACCCAGGTTTCTTGAGCGAGCGCGGGCGTTTTTTCTTCCTTTCTTTCTTTGTTCTATGTGTTAGCGAATCGGCCTTTAATATCACACGAGGACTCACAACCAACAATTTTCAGTTTGAAGTGTAAAAAATCTGCAGGTGTTGACGTAACTGACTTGCCCCGTACCCTTGAGTACATCCATGAAGTTCTCGTAGTACTACTAAATCGCATTATTCCAAGTGGAGAAATTCCCATAAACTTGCAAACCTCTACACGAAAATCGGTGCGCGTGATAAAGTTGAAAATTATCGTCCGATATCAAATGTGCCTTCTATAACACAAATTCTAGGAAAAAAAAAAAAAAACACTTGTTCGCCGTTCTCTGCGCCGTGACTGGCAGCACTCCGGCGAAGCGAAACGGGGTCGATTCGAGCACGATATCGGCGTCTTTCGACGTGCTCGCCGGCGACCGTCGCACGAGTACGTCGCACGAGCGCGTCTGCCGGGGCGCCGTTTGCGAAGCCGACGCAAAAGTGGGAACCGCCGCTCGGATGATCGCCGCTTTCGGCAGAGTGAGTGTTGGCACTCCGGGGAAGCGAAACAGCGTGAATGCGCCCACGAAATCGGCGTATTTTGAAGTGCCCGCCGGCGACCGTCGCACGAGTACGGTAAACCGCGTCAGCCGGGGCGTAGTTCGGGACGCCGACGAAAAAGTGGGAAGCGCAACTCGGATCTTCGCCGTTTTTGCAGGAGTGAGTGGCGGCCCTCCTGCGAGACCAAGAAGCATCGATTCGTGCACGAATTCGGCGCCTTTCGACGTGATCGCCGGCGACCGTCGCTCGAGTAGGGCAAACCGCGTCTGCCGGGGCGGGCTTCGGGACGCCGATGCGAAAGTGGGAAACGCTGCTCGGATGTTCGCCGTTTTTGGCCGAGTGAGTGCTGGCACTCGGGCGAAGCCAAACGGGGCCGATTACGGCACGATATCGGCGTCTTTCGACGTGCCCGGCGGCGACCGTCGCACGAGTACGGTAAACCGCGTCAGCCCGGGCGGAGTTCGGGACGCCGATGCGAAAGTGGAGAACGCCGCTCGGATCTTCGCCGTTTTTGGAGGAGTGAGTGGCGGCACTCCGGAGAAGCCAAGGAGCGCCAATTAGCGCACGATATCGGCGTCTTTCGACGCGCTCGCCGGCGACCGTCGAACGAGTAGGGCAAACCGCGTCTGCCGGGGCGGGGTTTACGACGCCGACGCAAAAGTGGGAACCGCCGCTCGGATGTTGGCCGTTTTTGGCAGAGTGAGTGCTGGCACACCGGCGACGCGAAAGAGCGCGAAAGCGCCCACGAAAGTGGCGTATTTGGACGTGCTTGACGGCGACCGCTGCAGGAGTACGAAAAACCACGTCAGCCGGGGCGAGCGACCCACGGCGGTCTGGGTGCTTATCGCTGCTATTATAGGGGCACCCCGGCAGACGCAGAAAAAAAAAATTTTTTTTCGACCTTCTTTTTTGCTGGTCGAGCTCGGGTAACCCAGGTCGCAATGGGAGCCGCGCACGAAAGCGGCGTCGCGAGACGCGTTCGCGGTCGCTAGTCGCACGAGCTCGGCAACCGCGTCAGCCGGCGCGGAGTTCGGGATGCCGACGGCTAAGTGGGTACCGCTGCTCGGATGTTCGCCGTTTTTGGCCGAGTGAGTGCTGGCACTCCGGCGAAGCGAAACGGGGCCGATTCGGGCACGATATCGGCGTATTTCGACGTGCTCGCCGGCGACCGTCGCACGAGTACGGCAAAGCGCGTCTGCCGGGGCGAGGTTTGCGATGCCGACGAAAAAGTGGGAAGCGCCGCTCGGATCTTCGCCGTTTTTGCAGGAGTGAGTGGCGGCCCTCCTGCGAGACCAAGAAGCATCGACTCGCGCACGATATCGGTGTCTTTCGACGTGCCCGCCGGCCACCGCCGCACGAGTACGGCAAACCGCGTATGCCGGGGCGGGGTTGGCGACGCCGACGCAAAAGTGGGAACCGCCACTAGGATGTTCGCCGTTTTTGGCAGAGTGAGTGCTGGCACACCGGCGACGCGAAAGAGCGCGAAAGCGCCCACGAAAGTGGCGTATTTGGACGTGCTTGACGGCGACCGCTGCAGGAGTACGAAAAACCACGTCAGCCGGGGCGAGCGACCCACGGCGGTCTGGGTGCTTATCGCTGCTATTATAGGGGCACCCCGGCAGACGCAGAAAAAAAAAATTTTTTTTCGACCTTCTTTTTTGCTGGTCGAGCTCGGGTAACCCAGGTCGCAATGGGAGCCGCGCACGAAAGCGGCGTCGCGAGACGCGTTCGCGGTCGCTAGTCGCACGAGCTCGGCAACCGCGTCAGCCGGCGCGGAGTTCGGGATGCCGACGGCTAAGTGGGTACCGCTGCTCGGATGTTCGCCGTTTTTGGCCGAGTGAGTGCTGGCACTCCGGCGAAGCGAAACGGGGCCGATTCGGGCACGATATCGGCGTATTTCGACGTGCTCGCCGGCGACCGTCGCACGAGTACGGCAAAGCGCGTCTGCCGGGGCGAGGTTTGCGATGCCGACGAAAAAGTGGGAAGCGCCGCTCGGATCTTCGCCGTTTTTGCAGGAGTGAGTGGCGGCCCTCCTGCGAGACCAAGAAGCATCGACTCGCGCACGATATCGGTGTCTTTCGACGTGCCCGCCGGCCACCGCCGCACGAGTACGGCAAACCGCGTATGCCGGGGCGGGGTTGGCGACGCCGACGCAAAAGTGGGAACCGCCACTAGGATGTTCGCCGTTTTTGGCAGAGTGAGTGCTGGCACTCCGGCGAAGCGAAAGAGCGCGAATGCGCCCACGAAAGTGGCGTGTTTGGACGTGCTTGACGACGACCACCGCAGGAAAACGAAAAACCACGTCAGCCGGGGCGAGCGACCCATGGCGGTCTGGGTGCTTATCGCTGCTATTATAGGGGCACCCCGGCAGACGCAAAAAAAAAAAAAATTTTTTTTCGACATTCTTTCTTGCTCGTCGACCTCGGGTGACCCAGGTCGCAGTGGGAGCCGCGCACGAAAGCGGCGTCGCGAGACGGCTTCGCGGTCGCTAGTCGCACGAGCTCGGCAACCGCGTCTGCCGGGGCGGAGTTCGGGACGCCGACGGCTAAGTGGGAACCGCCGCTCGGATGTTCGCCGTTTGTGGCCGAGTGAGTGCTGGCACTCCGGCGAAGCCAAACGGGGCCGATTCCGGCACGATATCGGCGTCTTTCTACGTGCTCGCCGGCGACCGTCGCACGAGTACGGCAAAGTGCGTCTGCCGGGGCGGGGTTTGCGACGCGTACGCAATAGTGAGAACCGTCGCTCGGATGTTCGTCGTCTTTCGCCGAGCCAGTGCTGGCACTCCGGCGAAGCCGAACGGAGCCGATTCGGGCACGATATCGGCGTCTTTCCACGTGCTCGCCGGCGACCGTCGCACGAGTACGGTAAACCGCGTCAGCCGGGGCGGAGTTCGGGACGCCGATGCGAAAGTGGGAAGCGCCGCTCGGATCTTCGCCGTTTTTGGAGGAGTCAGTGGCGGCACTCCGGTGAAGCCAAGGTGCGCCAATTCGCGCACGATATCGGCGTCTTTCGACGTGCCCGCCGGCCACCGTCGCACGAGTACGGCAAACCTCGTCTGCCGGGGCGGGGTTTGCGACGCCGACGCAAAAGTGGGAACCGCCGCTCGGATGTTCGCCGTTTTTGGCAGAGTGAGTGCTGGCACTCCGGCGAAGCGAAAGAGCGTGAATGCGCCCACGAAAGTAGCGTATTTGGACGTGCTTGACGGCGACCGCCGCAGGAGTACGAAAAACCACGTCAGCCGGGGCGAGCGACCCACGGCGGTCTGGGTGCTTATCGCTGCTATTATAGGGGCACCCCGGCAGACGCAGAAAGAAAAAAAAAAAAAAATGGGGACATGGCGTGCGTCACCGTGCGGCTTCGCAGCGTTGCCGAAGTCGCCGAGCCCTTCGACTGAGCCGAACGGCGGACAGGGAACGTTGGTCGGCCGTTCTAACCTGTCGGTGCCACGCCGAGACGTCGTTAAGGAAAACCGCGTCGTGGGCCTCTACGACGCCGTCGAGTCGTTGTACGTTTGGTGTCCAGCGTGTCGGCGGCGAGTAGCGGACACGTCGTTCACGACTTCGGTCTTTCGCAGTCGACGCGAACTTGCGGAGAGTCGTGGTGCCTCACGTTTTCGGCAGAAACCGCGGCGGAATTTTCCCGTGCGTGCGCGCACGACCTCGGTGCTGTGCCGTCAGCGTAGTGTTGCACAAACTCGTGGCCTACCCAAGGTGCGGTACGTTTGCGGCCGTATCCTCGGTGGGAATTTCGTGAGTAGGGTCGCAAATTCTACGACCTCGGCGGGTTTGAGAGCGACGTAGACTTGTGGCACGCTCAACGTGCCACACGTTTCGGGGCACACCCGCGGTGAAATTTTCTCGAGTACGCTCGTATTAGTGCCCAAGGAGGTCTGGGTACTTATCGCTGCTATTATGTGGGGGTTCTCGTGAGCGGCGTACGCGAAAGCGACCGGGTGTCTGATATGCGGCGGGCTTCGGCCTCGTCAAGCGTGTCCTCGGGTCTGCTCCAGGGGAATCCACGGCAGTCGTCTGCAGCCTCATCCGCTTGATGCGTTAGGGGCTGGTTGTCGGACGGTGCCGTTTTACCACGATATCGAGGTGTGTTCCGTGTCGTCCTCGGGCGATTCAGATGCGAAAGCGCCGAAGACGCGGGCGTGACCCGTCGTCTGGCGGCTTTGCAGTCTCGGCTCCGTTGCTAGTTCCGGCCGGTCCACCGACAGTGCAGCGGGCTTGGGCAACCCGCACGGCGCGACCGAGTCGATGCAACGAAAAAGAGCGAGCATGAACGTGCTTCTTGCCGCACGGCTCCCACTCGTCTTTCGGGAAGGTTGTGCCGTAGCGAGCTCGAACGCCGTCATCTCGGAGTGCAAAATAAGCGTGTTGGGGCGCCTGAAGGTGGCCTCCGCCGCACACAGACTGCGTCCGGCCCGCCGAAGGCGAGGACGGACGCGCAGTCGAACGATTACCTGGTTGATCCTGCCAGTAATCATATGCTTGTCTCAAAGATTAAGCCATGCATGTCTAAGTACATGCCGAAATAAGGCGAAACCGCGAATGGCTCATTAAATCAGTTATGGTTCCTTAGATCGTTTCTTCCTACTTGGATAACTGTGGCAATTCTAGAGCTAATACATGCAGTGAGCCTGGAGCCCTTTGGGTAACGGGTGCTTTTATTAGACCAAGATCGATCGGGTTTCGGCCCGTATTGTGTGGTGACTCTGGATAACTTTGTGCTGATCGCATGGCCACGAGCCGGCGACGTTTCTTTCAAGTGTCTGCCTTATCAACTTTCGATGGTAGGTTACTTGCTTACCATGGTTGTTACGGGTAACGGAGAATCAGGGTTCGATTCCGGAGAGGGAGCCTGAGAAACGGCTACCACATCCAAGGAAGGCAGCAGGCGCGCAAATTACCCACTCCCGGCACGGGGAGGTAGTGACGAAAAATAACAATACGGGACTCTTTTGAGGCCCCGTAATTGAAATGAGTACACTCTAAATCCTTTAACGAGGATCAATTGGAGGGCAAGTCTGGTGCCAGCAGCCGCGGTAATTCCAGCTCCAATAGCGTATACTAAAGCTGCTGCGGTTAAAAAGCTCGTAGTTGGATCTCAGTTCCAGACGAGTAGTGCATCTACCCGATGCGACGGCTCGGACTGAACATCATGCCGGTTCTTTCTTGGTGCACTTCATTGTGTGCCTCGAGATGGCCGGTGCTTTTACTTTGAAAAAATTAGAGTGCTCAACGCAGGCGAGTCGCCTGAATAAACTTGCATGGAATAATAGAACAAGACCTCGTTTCTGTTCTGTTGGTTTTTGGAATACGAGGTAATGATTAAGAGGGACGGACGGGGGCATTCGTATTGCGGCGCTAGAGGTGAAATTCTTGGACCGTCGCAAGACGAACTACTGCGAAAGCATTTGCCAAGAATGTTTTCATTGATCAAGAACGAAAGTCAGAGGTTCGAAGGCGATCAGATACCGCCCTAGTTCTGACCATAAACGATGCCAACCAGCGATCCGCCTGAGTTACTCAAATGACTCGGCGGGCAGCTTCCGGGAAACCAAAGTATTTGGGTTCCGGGGGAAGTATGGTTGCAAAGCTGAAACTTAAAGGAATTGACGGAAGGGCACCACCAGGAGTGGAGCCTGCGGCTTAATTTGACTCAACACGGGAAAACTTACCCGGCCCGGACACTGGGAGGATTGACAGATTGAGAGCTCTTTCTTGATTCGGTGGATGGTGGTGCATGGCCGTTCTTAGTTGGTGGAGCGATTTGTCTGGTTAATTCCGATAACGAACGAGACTCTAGCCTATTAAATAGGTGCGGGGTTCCCAGCACCTTACAACCTTCTTAGAGGGACAAGCGGCTCCTAGCCGCACGAAACAGAGCAATAACAGGTCTGTGATGCCCTTAGATGTCCGGGGCCGCACGCGCGCTACACTGAAGGAAGCAGCGTGTCTTTATCCCTGTCTGAAAAGACTGGGTAACCCGTGGAACTTCTTTCGTGATTGGGATAGGGGCTTGCAATTGTTCCCCTTGAACGAGGAATTCCCAGTAAGCGCGAGTCATAAGCTCGCGTTGATTACGTCCCTGCCCTTTGTACACACCGCCCGTCGCTACTACCGATTGAATGATTTAGTGAGGTCTTCGGACCGATGTCCGGCGCGGCCTTTCGGTTGCGCCGGTCTGTTGGAAAGATGACCAAACTTGATCATTTAGAGGAAGTAAAAGTCGTAACAAGGTTTCCGTAGGTGAACCTGCGGAAGGATCATTAACGGATTGTGAAGGGTGAGCGCCTCAGCTGCGTCTGCGCCCGACACTTTCTGCCGCTGACCCCGTTTGGACGCGGGGTCGGCTTTTCCCCACGGGGCTGCCTGAATGTGGAGCGGCACCCCGTGACAAATTGTTGCGCCCAGCGGACGCCAACACCGCGACCTTGGACGGTCGGCCAGGTGGCGGACGCGGGTACAAACGGCGCAACGCACTCATAGGTCGGCTTTCGACCCGCCACTGCACCGTGGCTCGAAGCGCTCGAAATGCGCGACCCGACCGCTGCGGGACCGCCTAGTACTGTAAACAGGAGCGGCGGAGCGCGAACGGCGAGTCGTGGTTACGTCGGTAGAAGGCGAGGCTGCGCGTTCCCGAAACGCCAGCCGAGTGCCCTCCCGACCGTTCGAGCGTGCAAGAACGAGACCCGACAATCGCGCGGCGACTGCCAAGTACGAGAGGAACGGCACAAGCGTCGGCGGTCGGTCAAGGAACTGGCGATGTGACGGGTCCGCTGTGCACCAGTGCATACCGTCCCGCCGTCCGCGGCAAGCGCCTCCGCGTCCTCGGGTGACGGAGGCTGCCGGTCGGTTCTTGCAGGCGAGGGATCTCGCTGGCACCGGTTCGCGTTGACGCGCGGCCGGTCATGGCACGGCGATGCGACGGCCGAGGTGCGCAGTACTCGATGGAGGAACCGCACGCTCCGATGACCGTCCCGCCCTCCGCGGCGTATGCGTACCGACCGTAATGGTTGCAGCAGCGCCGGCCGGCTTTTGAATTCGCCACACGAAACACGGTGCGAGATCGCGGTTAGGGGAGCGTCGACGTTGCCAGGCGTTTTGCTTGCTGCCGAGGGAAAGGCGGCACGGCCACGTCGCGCTCGTCGCGATTAGCGGGTCTGCGCGCTTTGGGAAGGTGCCGCAACGACTTGCCGAAAGAGGAAGCACGGAAGAACGAGGGACTTGGACGTCCCGACAATTGAACGCACTTGCGGCCAGGCCCTTGCTGGCTTCGTTCTTCCGCCTCGAGTAGGCTCGTACGCGGCTCCGGCGCCGAAAGTGGTCCTTGGCACCGACTTCGGTGGACGTGGGAAGTGCCGCGCAAGTACGGCGCGCCTGGCTCCACCTGTTGGCTAAAGTAGGCAGCCGGATCGGCATTTTGGTGTGCGGTGGCAAACCGTGGATGCGAAAAAAGCTTGTGCGATTTCGTGGAACAAAAAGCGGGGGTCCCCCTTTTTATGCGGAGGAGACCGACCCGCCTGCCGTGGTGAACCGCGACGCCACGGTAAAAACGGGAGAGGCTTGTCGATGGGACCGTGCATCCCGCGCTCCACGGAGGCCGGGAGGCGGCCGCCCGAGGAAATGTGTAGCCGTCGAGGCCCGCATCTGCGTGCACTCTTATCCAAATGGGTGTACCGCAGGCATTTTCTGGTTAGGCGGGCCAATGAGAGCGAGCACACAACGATACCTACGGGTCCGGCTTGGAGAACCGGCTTCGACGCCTCCCGAGTATTTATAGAGGGGTGGACCACGAAAGCACTCGCAAGTAGCGAAAGCGAAACGCCGTCCGAAACACACCGTTTGCTCGATTTGCGGCAGCCGAAAAAGGCGCGGCAGAGTTTTGGAGTCCAAGCGTGCGCTGAAAAGCGCCCTTCTTGGCCACTGTTTGGCCGAGTGCCAGAAACGTTTGGTTTTGACTGTACGGAATTGAACAAACACTTTTTCACGACTCTAAGCGGTGGATCACTCGGTTCTCGGGTCGATGAAGAACGCAGCCAGCTGCGAGACTTGGTGTGAATTGCAGGACACACTGAGCACTGATTCTTTGAACGCACATTGCGGCCTTGGGTCTTCCCTTGGCTTCGTCTGTCTGAGGGTCGGATCACATATCAAGAGAGCCTTCGGCGCACAAGGGAACGTGAGCCGTCGACTCGTTTTGACCGCGTCGGCAACACGGACAGCACGCTGAACACCTCACAGCGAGCGCCAACAGCGGCCACTCAAGGGCGAGACGGTGGCGACCGTCGTGCCAGAGCCCAACCGAAACGGGGGCGACCGACTGCATTGAGGATGTGGCACCTCGTTGAGACCGCCGCAGGACTTCGAGTCGGAAGGAAGCCTGCAGGGAAAGTGCGGTCGAGGTTGCGTACTCCTCTCTGCGACCGGGCGCGCAAGAGCTGCGAGAGCCACGGACGCGCAACTTTAACGCACGGTAAACACGAGGAGCGAAAGCCGGCCAGCAAAGCTTCTCCAGCCGTGCGCAAAGTGCGCGAGATCGCAGCCTTGCGTTGCGCTTGTTGCCCTCGAAGTAAGCAGGGTGTCCCGTAGACCGGGCGCTCGAACACGCTGCGGGGCCGTGCCTCCTCCAGGCTTTGCCGCGCGAACAGGGAACGTTCGCGCGCAAAGCGCAGGGAGGTGAGGAGGCTGCGCCCGACGTTTGCGGTTCGCTGCGTACGCGGTTGATGCGGAGAGCACGGCGCGACGACTTGCCGCGAAGCGGAAAAAGTCTCCCGCACGAGTTGGCGAAACGTTGGCGAAGCTTAAGGCGTTCTCGTCGTAGTCCGCCGTCGGTCTAAGTGCTTCGCAGTTCCCGTCCCGTTCAAAAAACTGGGCCACTCCAGTTGGGGCGGGGGCGACGCTACACGAGACGATGCCTCTCGCCAGGCTGCGTGGCTGCCCTTGCGGCGGCGGCGACTGGCCTCGGCGGTGTTTGGGCTT
>NW_027464851.1:80000-85000 GCF_043290135.1 Rhipicephalus microplus
GGTGCGCTCCTGTCGGCCCTTGAAAATCCGAGTGAGGGAGTGTGATTTTCGTGCCGGACCGTACCCACATCCGCAGCAGGTCTCCAAGGTGAACAGCCTCTAGTCGATAGACCAATGTAGGTAAGGGAAGTCGGCAAAACGGATCCGTAACCTTGGGAAAAGGATTGGCTCTGAGGGCTGAGCCGGTCGGGCTGGGGTCCAGAAGCAGGAACGGCACTGCACCGGGACTGGGCGAGGCTCGCCGCCGTAAAAAGCGGTGCGGCCGAGCCCGGACCAGCGTCGGGACCTTCCTGTGGAAAGCCACAGCTGTGCATTTTCCGTGGGCTTCGCGCCTGAGGTTCTTGCTTCGGCCGGCAGAAAACAGCCAACTCAGAACTGGCACGGACCGGGGGAATCCGACTGTCTAATTAAAACAAAGCATTGCGAGGGCCGTTGATCGGTGCTGACGCAATGTGATTTCTGCCCAGTGCTCTGAATGTCAAAGTGAAGAAATTCAAAAAAGCGCGGGTAAACGGCGGGAGTAACTATGACTCTCTTGTGGTAGCCAAATGCCTCGTCATCTAATTAGTGACGCGCATGAATGGATTAACGAGATTCCCACTGCCCCACTCAGCTAAGATTCTCCAGTTCATTCAGAAGGACAGAGAACTGAGAAATGTTGAAGCCAAGCTCCCAAAGGAGAACAGGATCCATAAGAAAATAATTGGACTCGAGGATGAAATTGACGAGGTCAATCTCCCAGCCCGAATCGTCAGGCAAAACCGTTTGGTGTGCTCGCCAGAAGACATAACAATAAAGAAGACATGGCCGGGCAAGAGAGGCAAGACAGTGATTCTCGCCCTAAATCGAAGTGCAAACAAAGCAATCGGAAGCCGAACTGCACTGAACATCGGCTGGTCACGATGCCCGATCTTTGACGACATCTTTTGGCCCAGATGCACAAGATGCGCCATGCACGGCCACATTGCTCCCGATTGCGATGGCCCCCAGCGCTGCATTAACTGTGGCCAACGAGGTCACTACCAAAGAGAATGTGAAGCAGAATCGCACTGCAACATCTGCGAGACTGAGGGTCGCACGGAGACAGATCATTCTATGATGTCCAGGGAATGCCCGGTATACATAACAAAGGTACAGGCCGAGAAAGGCAAAATTCTAGCTAGACTAAACTAAGAGTACCCAACACACAGGCACAATGGCGAATAGCACTGAAATACAAATAATACAGGTAAATTTAGGCAGGGCATTTAAGGCAAATCAGTCACTAAACAATTTTCAACAAGAAAAAGAATTCGACATATCTGTACTCCAAGAACCATATTCGCTCAACAACAAAATCATAGGGTTTCCGCTAAAGCATAAAGTTATAGCCAACAACAAAGACCCGAAGACAGCCATCATAATACACAAAGAAAATATAACCGCTTTCCCAATTATTATAGAACAAAAACTAATAGCAGTCAAGATAAATAAAGGTGAAAGAGAATTGTTAATTATCAACTGCTACTGTCCTCCGAATGAAAACGTCGAGCTGGCAATGTCAGCAATAGGAAACATTTTACAGAAATTTATAGACATTAACACGATAATAATGGGTGACTTCAACTCAAAACATCAAATTTGGGGAAGCACGGAGACGGATGAGAAAGGTGAAAAAGTATTAGAATTCACAGTATTACACAACCTGACATTATTAAATGCCAAAGAATCACCTCCGACATTTAAAACAAGTAGGGCGAGGGGTTGGATTGACCTCACCATATGTGACGCAAACCTAAACCAGGATATTAAAAGCTGGGAAGTACTTAAAACCTATAATCACAGCGATCACAGATACATTAAAGTTGTTATTAAAAATGAAGAACTTCCAGAGGAATATGGCCTAACGTTAAAAGGGCAAACAAAAGTCATGGAAAAGTTGCAAATTGATCCCTGGTTTGAGGAAGTCCAGGGGAAAATAAACACGAAGGAAAGTATTGAAGAAATAGTGAATACGCTACACGAGAAAATCGAGAAACTTAAGAAGGAATTCAGTAAAAAGAAAAAACCTTCTAAACAAAAACCGAATACTTGGTGGTCAAGAGACCTAGAAATTGAAAGGAAGAGAGTCAGAGCACTACGAAGGAGGTATCAAAAGGCGAAAGGGGATATCAGAGAACAATACAAAAAGGAATACTATAAAGAACATGACACGTATAACAACATGATAGAACAGGCTAAAAACAACAGTTGGAAAACTCTATGTACTAAGGCTACAAAAAATCCATTCATCCTACCGTATAAAATTGCACGAAATAAGATGAAAACCAAGGTTATGTTTAGAAGCATCACAAAAGAAAATGGAGAAGTCACAAAGACTCTTCAGGAAACAATAGAACACATTCTAGGAAATTTATACCCTAACTGCATGGAAAATGACGAGCCAGGACACAGTCAAATACAATCAAGCAACGGCACAATAAACAATAACAAACAGGGAGGAAATTGGACATCGGGAGCAGAAATGAGAGAAAGAAATTTACCCAGTGATGACCTCCCATTTACAGAGATTGAAGTAACGCAGATAGTAAAAAATCTGAGGAAAGATGTAACCCCCGGACCAGACAACCTAAAAACTAACCTCATACAAGTGATGTATGAAAGGCATAAGACTTTCTTTGTCAATCTTTTTAATGCATGCTTAAAGCACGGACATTTTCCTCAAAGATGGAAAGAATCTAAAATTATATTGATTCCAAAAGGGAACGGAGAGGACAAATCCGAGGAAAACAAATATCGCCCAATAGCTATTAACTCGATTTTGGGAAAAATATTAGAAAAGCTCATAAAAGATAGAATCTATTATTTCTTGTTTAAAAATCACCATTTTAACAAAAAACAATTTGGATTTACCCATGGGACATCAACAACCACGGCATTGGAAGAAATAATCAAACGAATAAACCAAGCGAAAATTGATAAGCTAAACAGCATGCTAATAGCACTAGATATTAAAAACGCATTCAATTCTATAAAACCCGAAGCAGTTATTCAGAAATTAGAGGAATATAAGTGTCCCAACAACCTAATAAAACTGGCGGACAATATTCTACGGAACAGGAAAATAATCTATGAAACAGATGGAGTAAAAATTAAGAAAACACTAACTTCAGGTTCCCCACAGGGGTCACCTTTAAGCCCACTCTGTTGGAATATAACAATAGGCGACCTATTAGAAACTCAGCTTCAAGAAGGAGTACACATCCAAGCCTTTGCGGACGACGTGGTGTTACACATAAAGTTCCGCTCAAGAAAAGAGGTGGAGGAAAAAGCTACGAAGGCACTAACACTAATAAATCAGTGGGCACATCAAAACGGAATAACCCTGAATAAGGAAAAATCGGAATATATGATAATCGGAAAGCAGTACATTAGCCATCAACCCCAAATAAAAATCGGACAGGATAAAATCAAAATGGTTAACGAAATGAAAATTCTAGGGGTGGTCTTGGACACAAAACTAACATTCCTCCCACATCTAAAATACTTAAAAAGAAAAGTAGACGAAGTCACGTATAATTTAAGTCGTACAATAAAAGACGACAAACATACAAATAGAAACACACTACAGTTAATATATAAAAGGGGTATAGAACGAATGGTTACATACGCCTCCCCAGCATGGTATAGCCGAAAAACCATTTTTATTAAAAAACTGAAATCAATCCAAAGATTACCTTTATTATTAATAACTAAATCATTCAAAACAACATCAAATCTTTCACTCAACATATTAGCAAACATTCCACCTCTCCATTTGACAATCGAAAAAGAAAACGAATTACACTACATACTTAAGAAAGGAAAGAACTTCACATGGCAACAGAAAGTATACACCGAAAACGAAATAATGAAGAAACACGACCAATGGCAAGATCATCCAGCAAATAAAGTTAGCATACCCTTTGGAACAACAGAGGAAGAAGCAGACTTCAAAATATACACAGACGGATCAAAGAAAGAAAAAGAAACAGGAGCGGCATTTATAATACTAAACAAAGATAACCAAATCCAAACAGTGAAAAAATATAAACTTCCAGAACACAGCAGTAATTACGAGGCTGAGATCATTGCAATCCAGAAAGCAATAGAACATATCTGGCCTCTACAAGCTTTCGTTAAATACCAGCTTTTTACAGACAGCCAATCTGCACTTCTGGCAATAAAAAATCCAGATAACCTAAATCCAATTATTTGTAACATCAGGAAAACCTTAAGCCAAACACAAAGTAAAGATATTAAACTGACCTACGTAAAAGCACACAGTGGGAATATAGGGAACACATTAGCCGACGAATGCGCAAAAGAAGCGAGCAAAGATGGAGAGGAAATATTTGTTCCCATAACGAAAACAGTTATAGCAAAAGAATTAAAGAAAAAGTTAAATGACGAGTGGAATGAATTATGGAAGAAAGAAGGCAAGCATAGCTACACATTTACATGGATAAGAAATACAAATTTCATTCCGCCACATTTTCCAACTAATTACTACACATCACAGGCAATAACAGGACATGGAAGATTTCCATTCTACTTTACACGATTCGGAATACTGCAACAAGCGACATGTTATTGTTCAAACATAATAGAAAGTTTTGACCACTACTTACAGCAATGTCCCATTGTAACAAACGAAAGAAAGGAACTAAAAAGAATTTTAGGACAAAACCTGCAAAATAGAAAACCAGAAATAATCAAACAAAAAGAAACAATGAAAATACTTGAAACAATGGTGGAAAAGATTAACGAGGCCATCCTACAGTGCTGAAAATTGAAGACAGACGAAAGAACTTGTAAAACTACAAAAGACAACAACTAGTGCTTGTCATGGGAAATGGCTCAAAAGACCGATATTGGAGAGGATACCTCGGCTTTCATTTCCCATGGGCACTGAAAACTGCACATATACAGACACAACACAGAAGCGAGAACTAACAGCTTTAACACAGTATTGGAAAATC
>NW_027464851.1:90000-102500 GCF_043290135.1 Rhipicephalus microplus
TGACGCAGTTTTCGCGCCGCCCCGGCTGACGCGGTTTCGTGCCGCCCCGGCAGACGCGGTTTTTTGCGCCGCCCCGGCTGACGCGGTTTTTGCCGCCCCGGCTGACGCAGTTCGGACTTAGCACTTTTCGGCTGTGCCTGGCTGGCGGCCCACTCACTCGATCGCCATGTCTGTTTGCCACAGTTTTCCCGGTGGTGCCGCACCCGGGCTCGCCCCGGCTGACGCAGTTTTCGCGCCGCCCCGGCTGACGCGGTTTCGTGCCGCCCCGGCAGACGCGGTTTTCGCGCCGCCCCGGCTGACGCGGTTTCGTGCCGCCCCGGCAGACGCAGTTCGGACTTAGCACTTTTCGGCTGTGCCTGGCTGGCGGCCCACTCACTCGATCGCCATGTCTGTTTGCCACAGTTTTCCCGGTGGTGCCGCACCCGGGCTCGCCCCGGCTGACGCAGTTTTCGCGCCGCCCCGGCTGACGCGGTTTCGTGCCGCCCCGGCAGACGCGGTTTTCGCGCCGCCCCGGCTGACGCGGTTTCGTGCCGCCCCGGCAGACGCAGTTCGGACTTAGCACTTTTCGGCTGTGCCTGGCTGGCGGCCCACTCACTCGATCGCCATGTCTGTTTGCCACAGTTTTCCCGGTGGTGCCGCACCCGGGCTCGCCCCGGCAGACGCGTTTTTTTTTTTCTTTCGCCCCGGCTGACGCAGTTTTCGCGCCGCCCCGGCTGACGCGGTTTCGTGCCGCCCCGGCAGACGCGGTTTTTTTGCACCGCCCCGGCTGACGCGGTTTTTGCCGCCCCGGCTGACGCAGTTCGGACTTGGCACTTTTTGGCTGAGCCTGGCTGGTGGCCCACTCACTCGATCGCCATGTCTGTTAGCCACAGTTTTCCCGGTGGTGCCGCACCCGGGCTCGCCCCGGCTGACGCAGTTTTCGCGCCGCCCCGGCAGACGCGGTTTTCGCGCCGCCCCGGCTGACGCGGTTTTTGCCGCCCCGGCTGACGCAGTTCGGACTTGGCACTTTTTGGGCTGAGCCTGGCTGGCGGCCCACTCACTCGATCGCCATGTCTGTTTGCCACAGTCTTCCCGGTGGTGCCGCACCCGGGCTCGCCCCGGCAGACGCGTTTTTTTTTTCTTTCGCCCCGGCAGACGTGGTTCCCCCCCCCCCCCCTTTTCGCTCGCCCCGGCTGACGAGGTTTTCGCGCCGCCCCGGCTGACGCAGTTTTCGCGCCGCCCCGGCTGACGCGGTTTCGTGCCGCCCCGGCTGACGCGGTTTTCGCGCCGCCCCGGCTGACGCGGTTTTTGCGTCGCCCCGGCTGACACGGTTCGGACTTTGCACTTTTCGGCTGTGCCTGGCTGGCGGCCCACTCACTCGATCGCCATGTCTGTTTGCCACAGTTTTCCCGGTGGTGCCGCACCCGGGCTCGCCCCGGCTGACGCAGTTTTCGCGCCGCCCCGGCTGACGCGGTTTCGTGCCGCCCCGGCAGACGCGGTTTTCGCGCCGCCCCGGCTGACGCGGTTTCGTGCCGCCCCGGCAGACGCAGTTCGGACTTAGCACTTTTCGGCTGTGCCTGGCTGGCGGCCCACTCACTCGATCGCCATGTCTGTTTGCCACAGTTTTCCCGGTGGTGCCGCACCCGGGCTCGCCCCGGCTGACGCAGTTTTCGCGCCGCCCCGGCTGACGCGGTTTCGTGCCGCCCCGGCAGACGCGGTTTTCGCGCCGCCCCGGCTGACGCGGTTTCGTGCCGCCCCGGCAGACGCAGTTCGGACTTAGCACTTTTCGGCTGTGCCTGGCTGGCGGCCCACTCACTCGATCGCCATGTCTGTTTGCCACAGTTTTCCCGGTGGTGCCGCACCCGGGCTCGCCCCGGCAGACGCGTTTTTTTTTTTTCTTTCGCCCCGGCTGACGCAGTTTTCGCGCCGCCCCGGCTGACGCGGTTTCGTGCCGCCCCGGCAGACGCGGTTTTTTGCGCCGCCCCGGCTGACGCGGTTTTTGCCGCCCCGGCTGACGCAGTTCGGACTTAGCACTTTTCGGCTGTGCCTGGCTGGCGGCCCACTCACTCGATCGCCATGTCTGTTTGCCACAGTTTTCCCGGTGGTGCCGCACCCGGGCTCGCCCCGGCTGACGCAGTTTTCGCGCCGCCCCGGCTGACGCGGTTTCGTGCCGCCCCGGCAGACGCGGTTTTCGCGCCGCCCCGGCTGACGCGGTTTCGTGCCGCCCCGGCAGACGCAGTTCGGACTTAGCACTTTTCGGCTGTGCCTGGCTGGCGGCCCACTCACTCGATCGCCATGTCTGTTTGCCACAGTTTTCCCGGTGGTGCCGCACCCGGGCTCGCCCCGGCTGACGCAGTTTTCGCGCCGCCCCGGCTGACGCGGTTTCGTGCCGCCCCGGCAGACGCGGTTTTCGCGCCGCCCCGGCTGACGCGGTTTCGTGCCGCCCCGGCAGACGCAGTTCGGACTTAGCACTTTTCGGCTGTGCCTGGCTGGCGGCCCACTCACTCGATCGCCATGTCTGTTTGCCACAGTTTTCCCGGTGGTGCCGCACCCGGGCTCGCCCCGGCAGACGCAGTTTTCGCGCCGCCCCGGCAGACGCGGTTTTCGCGCCGCCCCGGCTGACGCGGTTTTTGCCGCCCCGGCTGACGCAGTTCGGACTTGGCACTTTTTGGGCTGAGCCTGGCTGGCGGCCCACTCACTCGATCGCCATGTCTGTTTGCCACAGTCTTCCCGGTGGTGCCGCACCCGGGCTCGCCCCGGCAGACGCGTTTTTTTTTCTTTCGCCCCGGCAGACGTGGTTCCCCCCCCCCCTTTTCGCTCGCCCCGGCTGACGAGGTTTTCGCGCCGCCCCGGCTGACGCAGTTTTCGCGCCGCCCCGGCTGACGCGGTTTCGTGCCGCCCCGGCTGACGCGGTTTTCGCGCCGCCCCGGCTGACGCGGTTTTTGCGTCGCCCCGGCTGACACGGTTCGGACTTTGCACTTTTCGGCTGTGCCTGGCTGGCGGCCCACTCACTCGATCGCCATGTCTGTTTGCCACAGTTTTCCCGGTGGTGCCGCACCCGGGCTTGCCCCGGCAGACGCGTTTTTTTTTTTCTTTTCGCCCCGGCTGACGCAGTTTTCGCCCCGCCCCGGCTGACGCGGTTTCGTGCCGCCCCGGCAGACGCGGTTTTTTGCGCCGCCCCGGCTGACGCGGTTTTTGCCGCCCCGGCTGACGCAGTTCGGACTTTGCACTTTTTGGCTGAGCCTGGCTGGCGGCCCACTCACTCGATCGCCATGTCTGTTTGCCACAGTTTTCCCGGTGGTGCCGCACCCGGGCTCGCCCCGGCAGACGCGTTTTTTTTTTCCTTCGCCCCGGCAGACGTGGTTCCCCCCCCCCCCCTCCGTCTTTCTTTTTGTTTTTTTTTTCGCCGCGGCTGAAGTGGATTTTTCGGTGCCTCGACGCCCCGGTAGTCGCGGTTTTTCCGTTTCCGCACGGCCCCGGCTGACGCTGCTCGGTCACAGTCGCCTTTTGTGAGGATTGCAGACTTCTTGAGCGCGGGTGTTTTTTTTTTGTTGTTGTTGTTGTTTTATTACGCATTCGCTCCAGCAGACGCTGTTTAGACTTTTTGTTTCCTCTTTTATCCTGCGACGAGGTGACGAGGTTTATTCGGTGCCCCGCCGCCCCGGCTGAAGTGATTTTTCCTGTCCCGTGCCGCCCCGGCTGACGCGGTTGGGACTTCGCGTTTGTTCGGCCGCCACGGGTTTTGGCGCACTCGCTCGGTTGCTTGTTGTTGCCACTTGTTGCGAACCCAGGTTTCTTGAGCGAGCGCGGGCGTTTTTTCTTCCTTTCTTTCTTTGTTCTATGTGTTAGCGAATCGGCCTTTAATATCACACGAGGACTCACAACCAACAATTTTCAGTTTGAAGTGTAAAAAATCTGCAGGTGTTGACGTAACTGACTTGCCCCGTACCCTTGAGTACATCCATGAAGTTCTCGTAGTACTACTAAATCGCATTATTCCAAGTGGAGAAATTCCCATAAACTTGCAAACCTCTACACGAAAATCGGTGCGCGTGATAAAGTTGAAAATTATCGTCCGATATCAAATGTGCCTTCTATAACACAAATTCTAGGAAAAAAAAAAAAAAACACTTGTTCGCCGTTCTCTGCGCCGTGACTGGCAGCACTCCGGCGAAGCGAAACGGGGTCGATTCGAGCACGATATCGGCGTCTTTCGACGTGCTCGCCGGCGACCGTCGCACGAGTACGTCGCACGAGCGCGTCTGCCGGGGCGCCGTTTGCGAAGCCGACGCAAAAGTGGGAACCGCCGCTCGGATGATCGCCGCTTTCGGCAGAGTGAGTGTTGGCACTCCGGGGAAGCGAAACAGCGTGAATGCGCCCACGAAATCGGCGTATTTTGAAGTGCCCGCCGGCGACCGTCGCACGAGTACGGTAAACCGCGTCAGCCGGGGCGTAGTTCGGGACGCCGACGAAAAAGTGGGAAGCGCAACTCGGATCTTCGCCGTTTTTGCAGGAGTGAGTGGCGGCCCTCCTGCGAGACCAAGAAGCATCGATTCGTGCACGAATTCGGCGCCTTTCGACGTGATCGCCGGCGACCGTCGCTCGAGTAGGGCAAACCGCGTCTGCCGGGGCGGGCTTCGGGACGCCGATGCGAAAGTGGGAAACGCTGCTCGGATGTTCGCCGTTTTTGGCCGAGTGAGTGCTGGCACTCGGGCGAAGCCAAACGGGGCCGATTACGGCACGATATCGGCGTCTTTCGACGTGCCCGGCGGCGACCGTCGCACGAGTACGGTAAACCGCGTCAGCCCGGGCGGAGTTCGGGACGCCGATGCGAAAGTGGAGAACGCCGCTCGGATCTTCGCCGTTTTTGGAGGAGTGAGTGGCGGCACTCCGGAGAAGCCAAGGAGCGCCAATTAGCGCACGATATCGGCGTCTTTCGACGCGCTCGCCGGCGACCGTCGAACGAGTAGGGCAAACCGCGTCTGCCGGGGCGGGGTTTACGACGCCGACGCAAAAGTGGGAACCGCCGCTCGGATGTTGGCCGTTTTTGGCAGAGTGAGTGCTGGCACACCGGCGACGCGAAAGAGCGCGAAAGCGCCCACGAAAGTGGCGTATTTGGACGTGCTTGACGGCGACCGCTGCAGGAGTACGAAAAACCACGTCAGCCGGGGCGAGCGACCCACGGCGGTCTGGGTGCTTATCGCTGCTATTATAGGGGCACCCCGGCAGACGCAGAAAAAAAAAATTTTTTTTCGACCTTCTTTTTTGCTGGTCGAGCTCGGGTAACCCAGGTCGCAATGGGAGCCGCGCACGAAAGCGGCGTCGCGAGCCGCGTTCGCGGTCGCTAGTCGCACGAGCTCGGCAACCGCGTCAGCCGGCGCGGAGTTCGGGATGCCGACGGCTAAGTGGGTACCGCTGCTCGGATGTTCGCCGTTTTTGGCCGAGTGAGTGCTGGCACTCCGGCGAAGCGAAACGGGGCCGATTCGGGCACGATATCGGCGTATTTCGACGTGCTCGCCGGCGACCGTCGCACGAGTACGGCAAAGCGCGTCTGCCGGGGCGAGGTTTGCGATGCCGACGAAAAAGTGGGAAGCGCCGCTCGGATCTTCGCCGTTTTTGCAGGAGTGAGTGGCGGCCCTCCTGCGAGACCAAGAAGCATCGACTCGCGCACGATATCGGTGTCTTTCGACGTGCCCGCCGGCCACCGCCGCACGAGTACGGCAAACCGCGTATGCCGGGGCGGGGTTGGCGACGCCGACGCAAAAGTGGGAACCGCCACTAGGATGTTCGCCGTTTTTGGCAGAGTGAGTGCTGGCACACCGGCGACGCGAAAGAGCGCGAAAGCGCCCACGAAAGTGGCGTATTTGGACGTGCTTGACGGCGACCGCTGCAGGAGTACGAAAAACCACGTCAGCCGGGGCGAGCGACCCACGGCGGTCTGGGTGCTTATCGCTGCTATTATAGGGGCACCCCGGCAGACGCAGAAAAAAAAAATTTTTTTTCGACCTTCTTTTTTGCTGGTCGAGCTCGGGTAACCCAGGTCGCAATGGGAGCCGCGCACGAAAGCGGCGTCGCGAGACGCGTTCGCGGTCGCTAGTCGCACGAGCTCGGCAACCGCGTCAGCCGGCGCGGAGTTCGGGATGCCGACGGCTAAGTGGGTACCGCTGCTCGGATGTTCGCCGTTTTTGGCCGAGTGAGTGCTGGCACTCCGGCGAAGCGAAACGGGGCCGATTCGGGCACGATATCGGCGTATTTCGACGTGCTCGCCGGCGACCGTCGCACGAGTACGGCAAAGCGCGTCTGCCGGGGCGAGGTTTGCGATGCCGACGAAAAAGTGGGAAGCGCCGCTCGGATCTTCGCCGTTTTTGCAGGAGTGAGTGGCGGCCCTCCTGCGAGACCAAGAAGCATCGACTCGCGCACGATATCGGTGTCTTTCGACGTGCCCGCCGGCCACCGCCGCACGAGTACGGCAAACCGCGTATGCCGGGGCGGGGTTGGCGACGCCGACGCAAAAGTGGGAACCGCCACTAGGATGTTCGCCGTTTTTGGCAGAGTGAGTGCTGGCACTCCGGCGAAGCGAAAGAGCGCGAATGCGCCCACGAAAGTGGCGTGTTTGGACGTGCTTGACGACGACCACCGCAGGAAAACGAAAAACCACGTCAGCCGGGGCGAGCGACCCATGGCGGTCTGGGTGCTTATCGCTGCTATTATAGGGGCACCCCGGCAGACGCAAAAAAAAAAAAAATTTTTTTTCGACATTCTTTCTTGCTCGTCGACCTCGGGTGACCCAGGTCGCAGTGGGAGCCGCGCACGAAAGCGGCGTCGCGAGACGGCTTCGCGGTCGCTAGTCGCACGAGCTCGGCAACCGCGTCTGCCGGGGCGGAGTTCGGGACGCCGACGGCTAAGTGGGAACCGCCGCTCGGATGTTCGCCGTTTGTGGCCGAGTGAGTGCTGGCACTCCGGCGAAGCCAAACGGGGCCGATTCCGGCACGATATCGGCGTCTTTCTACGTGCTCGCCGGCGACCGTCGCACGAGTACGGCAAAGTGCGTCTGCCGGGGCGGGGTTTGCGACGCGTACGCAATAGTGAGAACCGTCGCTCGGATGTTCGTCGTCTTTCGCCGAGCCAGTGCTGGCACTCCGGCGAAGCCGAACGGAGCCGATTCGGGCACGATATCGGCGTCTTTCCACGTGCTCGCCGGCGACCGTCGCACGAGTACGGTAAACCGCGTCAGCCGGGGCGGAGTTCGGGACGCCGATGCGAAAGTGGGAAGCGCCGCTCGGATCTTCGCCGTTTTTGGAGGAGTCAGTGGCGGCACTCCGGTGAAGCCAAGGTGCGCCAATTCGCGCACGATATCGGCGTCTTTCGACGTGCCCGCCGGCCACCGTCGCACGAGTACGGCAAACCTCGTCTGCCGGGGCGGGGTTTGCGACGCCGACGCAAAAGTGGGAACCGCCGCTCGGATGTTCGCCGTTTTTGGCAGAGTGAGTGCTGGCACTCCGGCGAAGCGAAAGAGCGTGAATGCGCCCACGAAAGTAGCGTATTTGGACGTGCTTGACGGCGACCGCCGCAGGAGTACGAAAAACCACGTCAGCCGGGGCGAGCGACCCACGGCGGTCTGGGTGCTTATCGCTGCTATTATAGGGGCACCCCGGCAGACGCAGAAAGAAAAAAAAAAAAAAAATGGGGACATGGCGTGCGTCACCGTGCGGCTTCGCAGCGTTGCCGAAGTCGCCGAGCCCTTCGACTGAGCCGAACGGCGGACAGGGAACGTTGGTCGGCCGTTCTAACCTGTCGGTGCCACGCCGAGACGTCGTTAAGGAAAACCGCGTCGTGGGCCTCTACGACGCCGTCGAGTCGTTGTACGTTTGGTGTCCAGCGTGTCGGCGGCGAGTAGCGGACACGTCGTTCACGACTTCGGTCTTTCGCAGTCGACGCGAACTTGCGGAGAGTCGTGGTGCCTCACGTTTTCGGCAGAAACCGCGGCGGAATTTTCCCGTGCGTGCGCGCACGACCTCGGTGCTGTGCCGTCAGCGTAGTGTTGCACAAACTCGTGGCCTACCCAAGGTGCGGTACGTTTGCGGCCGTATCCTCGGTGGGAATTTCGTGAGTAGGGTCGCAAATTCTACGACCTCGGCGGGTTTGAGAGCGACGTAGACTTGTGGCACGCTCAACGTGCCACACGTTTCGGGGCACACCCGCGGTGAAATTTTCTCGAGTACGCTCGTATTAGTGCCCAAGGAGGTCTGGGTACTTATCGCTGCTATTATGTGGGGGTTCTCGTGAGCGGCGTACGCGAAAGCGACCGGGTGTCTGATATGCGGCGGGCTTCGGCCTCGTCAAGCGTGTCCTCGGGTCTGCTCCAGGGGAATCCACGGCAGTCGTCTGCAGCCTCATCCGCTTGATGCGTTAGGGGCTGGTTGTCGGACGGTGCCGTTTTACCACGATATCGAGGTGTGTTCCGTGTCGTCCTCGGGCGATTCAGATGCGAAAGCGCCGAAGACGCGGGCGTGACCCGTCGTCTGGCGGCTTTGCAGTCTCGGCTCCGTTGCTAGTTCCGGCCGGTCCACCGACAGTGCAGCGGGCTTGGGCAACCCGCACGGCGCGACCGAGTCGATGCAACGAAAAAGAGCGAGCATGAACGTGCTTCTTGCCGCACGGCTCCCACTCGTCTTTCGGGAAGGTTGTGCCGTAGCGAGCTCGAACGCCGTCATCTCGGAGTGCAAAATAAGCGTGTTGGGGCGCCTGAAGGTGGCCTCCGCCGCACACAGACTGCGTCCGGCCCGCCGAAGGCGAGGACGGACGCGCAGTCGAACGATTACCTGGTTGATCCTGCCAGTAATCATATGCTTGTCTCAAAGATTAAGCCATGCATGTCTAAGTACATGCCGAAATAAGGCGAAACCGCGAATGGCTCATTAAATCAGTTATGGTTCCTTAGATCGTTTCTTCCTACTTGGATAACTGTGGCAATTCTAGAGCTAATACATGCAGTGAGCCTGGAGCCCTTTGGGTAACGGGTGCTTTTATTAGACCAAGATCGATCGGGTTTCGGCCCGTATTGTGTGGTGACTCTGGATAACTTTGTGCTGATCGCATGGCCACGAGCCGGCGACGTTTCTTTCAAGTGTCTGCCTTATCAACTTTCGATGGTAGGTTACTTGCTTACCATGGTTGTTACGGGTAACGGAGAATCAGGGTTCGATTCCGGAGAGGGAGCCTGAGAAACGGCTACCACATCCAAGGAAGGCAGCAGGCGCGCAAATTACCCACTCCCGGCACGGGGAGGTAGTGACGAAAAATAACAATACGGGACTCTTTTGAGGCCCCGTAATTGAAATGAGTACACTCTAAATCCTTTAACGAGGATCAATTGGAGGGCAAGTCTGGTGCCAGCAGCCGCGGTAATTCCAGCTCCAATAGCGTATACTAAAGCTGCTGCGGTTAAAAAGCTCGTAGTTGGATCTCAGTTCCAGACGAGTAGTGCATCTACCCGATGCGACGGCTCGGACTGAACATCATGCCGGTTCTTTCTTGGTGCACTTCATTGTGTGCCTCGAGATGGCCGGTGCTTTTACTTTGAAAAAATTAGAGTGCTCAACGCAGGCGAGTCGCCTGAATAAACTTGCATGGAATAATAGAACAAGACCTCGTTTCTGTTCTGTTGGTTTTTGGAATACGAGGTAATGATTAAGAGGGACGGACGGGGGCATTCGTATTGCGGCGCTAGAGGTGAAATTCTTGGACCGTCGCAAGACGAACTACTGCGAAAGCATTTGCCAAGAATGTTTTCATTGATCAAGAACGAAAGTCAGAGGTTCGAAGGCGATCAGATACCGCCCTAGTTCTGACCATAAACGATGCCAACCAGCGATCCGCCTGAGTTACTCAAATGACTCGGCGGGCAGCTTCCGGGAAACCAAAGTATTTGGGTTCCGGGGGAAGTATGGTTGCAAAGCTGAAACTTAAAGGAATTGACGGAAGGGCACCACCAGGAGTGGAGCCTGCGGCTTAATTTGACTCAACACGGGAAAACTTACCCGGCCCGGACACTGGGAGGATTGACAGATTGAGAGCTCTTTCTTGATTCGGTGGATGGTGGTGCATGGCCGTTCTTAGTTGGTGGAGCGATTTGTCTGGTTAATTCCGATAACGAACGAGACTCTAGCCTATTAAATAGGTGCGGGGTTCCCAGCACCTTACAACCTTCTTAGAGGGACAAGCGGCTCCTAGCCGCACGAAACAGAGCAATAACAGGTCTGTGATGCCCTTAGATGTCCGGGGCCGCACGCGCGCTACACTGAAGGAAGCAGCGTGTCTTTATCCCTGTCTGAAAAGACTGGGTAACCCGTGGAACTTCTTTCGTGATTGGGATAGGGGCTTGCAATTGTTCCCCTTGAACGAGGAATTCCCAGTAAGCGCGAGTCATAAGCTCGCGTTGATTACGTCCCTGCCCTTTGTACACACCGCCCGTCGCTACTACCGATTGAATGATTTAGTGAGGTCTTCGGACCGATGTCCGGCGCGGCCTTTCGGTTGCGCCGGTCTGTTGGAAAGATGACCAAACTTGATCATTTAGAGGAAGTAAAAGTCGTAACAAGGTTTCCGTAGGTGAACCTGCGGAAGGATCATTAACGGATTGTGAAGGGTGAGCGCCTCAGCTGCGTCTGCGCCCGACACTTTCTGCCGCTGACCCCGTTTGGACGCGGGGTCGGCTTTTCCCCACGGGGCTGCCTGAATGTGGAGCGGCACCCCGTGACAAATTGTTGCGCCCAGCGGACGCCAACACCGCGACCTTGGACGGTCGGCCAGGTGGCGGACGCGGGTACAAACGGCGCAACGCACTCATAGGTCGGCTTTCGACCCGCCACTGCACCGTGGCTCGAAGCGCTCGAAATGCGCGACCCGACCGCTGCGGGACCGCCTAGTACTGTAAACAGGAGCGGCGGAGCGCGAACGGCGAGTCGTGGTTACGTCGGTAGAAGGCGAGGCTGCGCGTTCCCGAAACGCCAGCCGAGTGCCCTCCCGACCGTTCGAGCGTGCAAGAACGAGACCCGACAATCGCGCGGCGACTGCCAAGTACGAGAGGAACGGCACAAGCGTCGGCGGTCGGTCAAGGAACTGGCGATGTGACGGGTCCGCTGTGCACCAGTGCATACCGTCCCGCCGTCCGCGGCAAGCGCCTCCGCGTCCTCGGGTGACGGAGGCTGCCGGTCGGTTCTTGCAGGCGAGGGATCTCGCTGGCACCGGTTCGCGTTGACGCGCGGCCGGTCATGGCACGGCGATGCGACGGCCGAGGTGCGCAGTACTCGATGGAGGAACCGCACGCTCCGATGACCGTCCCGCCCTCCGCGGCGTATGCGTACCGACCGTAATGGTTGCAGCAGCGCCGGCCGGCTTTTGAATTCGCCACACGAAACACGGTGCGAGATCGCGGTTAGGGGAGCGTCGACGTTGCCAGGCGTTTTGCTTGCTGCCGAGGGAAAGGCGGCACGGCCACGTCGCGCTCGTCGCGATTAGCGGGTCTGCGCGCTTTGGGAAGGTGCCGCAACGACTTGCCGAAAGAGGAAGCACGGAAGAACGAGGGACTTGGACGTCCCGACAATTGAACGCACTTGCGGCCAGGCCCTTGCTGGCTTCGTTCTTCCGCCTCGAGTAGGCTCGTACGCGGCTCCGGCGCCGAAAGTGGTCCTTGGCACCGACTTCGGTGGACGTGGGAAGTGCCGCGCAAGTACGGCGCGCCTGGCTCCACCTGTTGGCTAAAGTAGGCAGCCGGATCGGCATTTTGGTGTGCGGTGGCAAACCGTGGATGCGAAAAAAGCTTGTGCGATTTCGTGGAACAAAAAGCGGGGGTCCCCCTTTTTATGCGGAGGAGACCGACCCGCCTGCCGTGGTGAACCGCGACGCCACGGTAAAAACGGGAGAGGCTTGTCGATGGGACCGTGCATCCCGCGCTCCACGGAGGCCGGGAGGCGGCCGCCCGAGGAAATGTGTAGCCGTCGAGGCCCGCATCTGCGTGCACTCTTATCCAAATGGGTGTACCGCAGGCATTTTCTGGTTAGGCGGGCCAATGAGAGCGAGCACACAACGATACCTACGGGTCCGGCTTGGAGAACCGGCTTCGACGCCTCCCGAGTATTTATAGAGGGGTGGACCACGAAAGCACTCGCAAGTAGCGAAAGCGAAACGCCGTCCGAAACACACCGTTTGCTCGATTTGCGGCAGCCGAAAAAGGCGCGGCAGAGTTTTGGAGTCCAAGCGTGCGCTGAAAAGCGCCCTTCTTGGCCACTGTTTGGCCGAGTGCCAGAAACGTTTGGTTTTGACTGTACGGAATTGAACAAACACTTTTTCACGACTCTAAGCGGTGGATCACTCGGTTCTCGGGTCGATGAAGAACGCAGCCAGCTGCGAGACTTGGTGTGAATTGCAGGACACACTGAGCACTGATTCTTTGAACGCACATTGCGGCCTTGGGTCTTCCCTTGGCTTCGTCTGTCTGAGGGTCGGATCACATATCAAGA
>NW_027464851.1:110000-122500 GCF_043290135.1 Rhipicephalus microplus
GCCCCGGCTGACGCAGTTTTCGCGCCGCCCCGGCTGACGCGGTTTCGTGCCGCCCCGGCAGACGCGGTTTTCGCGCCGCCCCGGCTGACGCGGTTTCGTGCCGCCCCGGCAGACGCAGTTCGGACTTAGCACTTTTCGGCTGTGCCTGGCTGGCGGCCCACTCACTCGATCGCCATGTCTGTTTGCCACAGTTTTCCCGGTGGTGCCGCACCCGGGCTCGCCCCGGCTGACGCAGTTTTCGCGCCGCCCCGGCTGACGCGGTTTCGTGCCGCCCCGGCAGACGCGGTTTTCGCGCCGCCCCGGCTGACGCGGTTTCGTGCCGCCCCGGCAGACGCAGTTCGGACTTAGCACTTTTCGGCTGTGCCTGGCTGGCGGCCCACTCACTCAATCGCCATGTCTGTTTGCCACAGTTTTCCCGGTGGTGCCGCACCCGGGCTCGCCCCGGCTGACGCAGTTTTCGCGCCGCCCCGGCTGACGCGGTTTCGTGCCGCCCCGGCAGACGCGGTTTTCGCGCCGCCCCGGCTGACGCGGTTTCGTGCCGCCCCGGCAGACGCAGTTCGGACTTAGCACTTTTCGGCTGTGCCTGGCTGGCGGCCCACTCACTCGATCGCCATGTCTGTTTGCCACAGTTTTCCCGGTGGTGCCGCACCCGGGCTCGCCCCGGCAGACGCGTTTTTTTTTTTCTTTCGCCCCGGCTGACGCAGTTTTCGCGCCGCCCCGGCTGACGCGGTTTCGTGCCGCCCCGGCAGACGCGGTTTTTTGCGCCGCCCCGGCTGACGCGGTTTTTGCCGCCCCGGCTGACGCAGTTCGGACTTAGCACTTTTCGGCTGTGCCTGGCTGGCGGCCCACTCACTCGATCGCCATGTCTGTTTGCCACAGTTTTCCCGGTGGTGCCGCACCCGGGCTCGCCCCGGCTGACGCAGTTTTCGCGCCGCCCCGGCTGACGCGGTTTCGTGCCGCCCCGGCAGACGCGGTTTTCGCGCCGCCCCGGCTGACGCGGTTTCGTGCCGCCCCGGCAGACGCAGTTCGGACTTAGCACTTTTCGGCTGTGCCTGGCTGGCGGCCCACTCACTCGATCGCCATGTCTGTTTGCCACAGTTTTCCCGGTGGTGCCGCACCCGGGCTCGCCCCGGCTGACGCAGTTTTCGCGCCGCCCCGGCTGACGCGGTTTCGTGCCGCCCCGGCAGACGCGGTTTTCGCGCCGCCCCGGCTGACGCGGTTTCGTGCCGCCCCGGCAGACGCAGTTCGGACTTAGCACTTTTCGGCTGTGCCTGGCTGGCGGCCCACTCACTCGATCGCCATGTCTGTTTGCCACAGTTTTCCCGGTGGTGCCGCACCCGGGCTCGCCCCGGCAGACGCGTTTTTTTTTTTCTTTCGCCCCGGCTGACGCAGTTTTCGCGCCGCCCCGGCTGACGCGGTTTCGTGCCGCCCCGGCAGACGCGGTTTTTTTGCGCCGCCCCGGCTGACGCGGTTTTTGCCGCCCCGGCTGACGCAGTTCGGACTTGGCACTTTTTGGCTGAGCCTGGCTGGTGGCCCACTCACTCGATCGCCATGTCTGTTAGCCACAGTTTTCCCGGTGGTGCCGCACCCGGGCTCGCCCCGGCTGACGCAGTTTTCGCGCCGCCCCGGCAGACGCGGTTTTCGCGCCGCCCCGGCTGACGCGGTTTTTGCCGCCCCGGCTGACGCAGTTCGGACTTGGCACTTTTTGGGCTGAGCCTGGCTGGCGGCCCACTCACTCGATCGCCATGTCTGTTTGCCACAGTCTTCCCGGTGGTGCCGCACCCGGGCTCGCCCCGGCAGACGCGTTTTTTTTTTCTTTCGCCCCGGCAGACGTGGTTCCCCCCCCCCCCCTTTTCGCTCGCCCCGGCTGACGAGGTTTTCGCGCCGCCCCGGCTGACGCAGTTTTCGCGCCGCCCCGGCTGACGCGGTTTCGTGCCGCCCCGGCTGACGCGGTTTTCGCGCCGCCCCGGCTGACGCGGTTTTTGCGTCGCCCCGGCTGACACGGTTCGGACTTTGCACTTTTCGGCTGTGCCTGGCTGGCGGCCCACTCACTCGATCGCCATGTCTGTTTGCCACAGTTTTCCCGGTGGTGCCGCACCCGGGCTCGCCCCGGCTGACGCAGTTTTCGCGCCGCCCCGGCAGACGCGGTTTTCGCGCCGCCCCGGCTGACGCGGTTTCGTGCCGCCCCGGCAGACGCAGTTCGGACTTAGCACTTTTCGGCTGTGCCTGGCTGGCGGCCCACTCACTCGATCGCCATGTCTGTTTGCCACAGTTTTCCCGGTGGTGCCGCACCCGGGCTCGCCCCGGCTGACGCAGTTTTCGCGCCGCCCCGGCTGACGCGGTTTCGTGCCGCCCCGGCAGACGCGGTTTTCGCGCCGCCCCGGCTGACGCGGTTTCGTGCCGCCCCGGCAGACGCAGTTCGGACTTAGCACTTTTCGGCTGTGCCTGGCTGGCGGCCCACTCACTCGATCGCCATGTCTGTTTGCCACAGTTTTCCCGGTGGTGCCGCACCCGGGCTCGCCCCGGCAGACGCGTTTTTTTTTTTTCTTTCGCCCCGGCTGACGCAGTTTTCGCGCCGCCCCGGCTGACGCGGTTTCGTGCCGCCCCGGCAGACGCGGTTTTTTGCGCCGCCCCGGCTGACGCGGTTTTTGCCGCCCCGGCTGACGCAGTTCGGACTTAGCACTTTTCGGCTGTGCCTGGCTGGCGGCCCACTCACTCGATCGCCATGTCTGTTTGCCACAGTTTTCCCGGTGGTGCCGCACCCGGGCTCGCCCCGGCTGACGCAGTTTTCGCGCCGCCCCGGCTGACGCGGTTTCGTGCCGCCCCGGCAGACGCGGTTTTCGCGCCGCCCCGGCTGACGCGGTTTCGTGCCGCCCCGGCAGACGCAGTTCGGACTTAGCACTTTTCGGCTGTGCCTGGCTGGCGGCCCACTCACTCGATCGCCATGTCTGTTTGCCACAGTTTTCCCGGTGGTGCCGCACCCGGGCTCGCCCCGGCTGACGCAGTTTTCGCGCCGCCCCGGCTGACGCGGTTTCGTGCCGCCCCGGCAGACGCGGTTTTCGCGCCGCCCCGGCTGACGCGGTTTCGTGCCGCCCCGGCAGACGCAGTTCGGACTTAGCACTTTTCGGCTGTGCCTGGCTGGCGGCCCACTCACTCGATCGCCATGTCTGTTTGCCACAGTTTTCCCGGTGGTGCCGCACCCGGGCTCGCCCCGGCAGACGCGTTTTTTTTTTTCTTTCGCCCCGGCTGACGCAGTTTTCGCGCCGCCCCGGCTGACGCGGTTTCGTGCCGCCCCGGCAGACGCGGTTTTTTTGCGCCGCCCCGGCTGACGCGGTTTTTGCCGCCCCGGCTGACGCAGTTCGGACTTGGCACTTTTTGGCTGAGCCTGGCTGGTGGCCCACTCACTCGATCGCCATGTCTGTTAGCCACAGTTTTCCCGGTGGTGCCGCACCCGGGCTCGCCCCGGCTGACGCAGTTTTCGCGCCGCCCCGGCAGACGCGGTTTTCGCGCCGCCCCGGCTGACGCGGTTTTTGCCGCCCCGGCTGACGCAGTTCGGACTTGGCACTTTTTGGGCTGAGCCTGGCTGGCGGCCCACTCACTCGATCGCCATGTCTGTTTGCCACAGTCTTCCCGGTGGTGCCGCACCCGGGCTCGCCCCGGCAGACGCGTTTTTTTTTTCTTTCGCCCCGGCAGACGTGGTTCCCCCCCCCCCCCTTTTCGCTCGCCCCGGCTGACGAGGTTTTCGCGCCGCCCCGGCTGACGCAGTTTTCGCGCCGCCCCGGCTGACGCGGTTTCGTGCCGCCCCGGCTGACGCGGTTTTCGCGCCGCCCCGGCTGACGCGGTTTTTGCGTCGCCCCGGCTGACACGGTTCGGACTTTGCACTTTTCGGCTGTGCCTGGCTGGCGGCCCACTCACTCGATCGCCATGTCTGTTTGCCACAGTTTTCCCGGTGGTGCCGCACCCGGGCTTGCCCCGGCAGACGCGTTTTTTTTTTTTCTTTTCGCCCCGGCTGACGCAGTTTTCGCCCCGCCCCGGCTGACGCGGTTTCGTGCCGCCCCGGCAGACGCGGTTTTTTGCGCCGCCCCGGCTGACGCGGTTTTTGCCGCCCCGGCTGACGCAGTTCGGACTTTGCACTTTTTGGCTGAGCCTGGCTGGCGGCCCACTCACTCGATCGCCATGTCTGTTTGCCACAGTTTTCCCGGTGGTGCCGCACCCGGGCTCGCCCCGGCAGACGCGTTTTTTTTTTTCCTTCGCCCCGGCAGACGTGGTTCCCCCCCCCCCCCTCCGTCTTTCTTTTTGTTTTTTTTTTTCGCCGCGGCTGAAGTGGATTTTTCGGTGCCTCGACGCCCCGGTAGTCGCGGTTTTTCCGTTTCCGCACGGCCCCGGCTGACGCTGCTCGGTCACAGTCGCCTTTTGTGAGGATTGCAGACTTCTTGAGCGCGGGTGTTTTTTTTTTGTTGTTGTTGTTGTTTTATTACGCATTCGCTCCAGCAGACGCTGTTTAGACTTTTTGTTTCCTCTTTTATCCTGCGACGAGGTGACGAGGTTTATTCGGTGCCCCGCCGCCCCGGCTGAAGTGATTTTTCCTGTCCCGTGCCGCCCCGGCTGACGCGGTTGGGACTTCGCGTTTGTTCGGCCGCCACGGGTTTTGGCGCACTCGCTCGGTTGCTTGTTGTTGCCACTTGTTGCGAACCCAGGTTTCTTGAGCGAGCGCGGGCGTTTTTTCTTCCTTTCTTTCTTTGTTCTATGTGTTAGCGAATCGGCCTTTAATATCACACGAGGACTCACAACCAACAATTTTCAGTTTGAAGTGTAAAAAATCTGCAGGTGTTGACGTAACTGACTTGCCCCGTACCCTTGAGTACATCCATGAAGTTCTCGTAGTACTACTAAATCGCATTATTCCAAGTGGAGAAATTCCCATAAACTTGCAAACCTCTACACGAAAATCGGTGCGCGTGATAAAGTTGAAAATTATCGTCCGATATCAAATGTGCCTTCTATAACACAAATTCTAGGAAAAAAAAAAAAACACTTGTTCGCCGTTTTCTGCGCCGTGACTGGCAGCACTCCGGCGAAGCGAAACGGGGTCGATTCGAGCACGATATCGGCGTCTTTCGACGTGCTCGCCGGCGACCGTCGCACGAGTACGTCGCACGAGCGCGTCTGCCGGGGCGCCGTTTGCGAAGCCGACGCAAAAGTGGGAACCGCCGCTCGGATGATCGCCGCTTTCGGCAGAGTGAGTGTTGGCACTCCGGGGAAGCGAAACAGCGTGAATGCGCCCACGAAATCGGCGTATTTTGAAGTGCCCGCCGGCGACCGTCGCACGAGTACGGTAAACCGCGTCAGCCGGGGCGTAGTTCGGGACGCCGACGAAAAAGTGGGAAGCGCAACTCGGATCTTCGCCGTTTTTGCAGGAGTGAGTGGCGGCCCTCCTGCGAGACCAAGAAGCATCGATTCGTGCACGAATTCGGCGCCTTTCGACGTGATCGCCGGCGACCGTCGCTCGAGTAGGGCAAACCGCGTCTGCCGGGGCGGGCTTCGGGACGCCGATGCGAAAGTGGGAAACGCTGCTCGGATGTTCGCCGTTTTTGGCCGAGTGAGTGCTGGCACTCGGGCGAAGCCAAACGGGGCCGATTACGGCACGATATCGGCGTCTTTCGACGTGCCCGGCGGCGACCGTCGCACGAGTACGGTAAACCGCGTCAGCCCGGGCGGAGTTCGGGACGCCGATGCGAAAGTGGAGAACGCCGCTCGGATCTTCGCCGTTTTTGGAGGAGTGAGTGGCGGCACTCCGGAGAAGCCAAGGAGCGCCAATTAGCGCACGATATCGGCGTCTTTCGACGCGCTCGCCGGCGACCGTCGAACGAGTAGGGCAAACCGCGTCTGCCGGGGCGGGGTTTACGACGCCGACGCAAAAGTGGGAACCGCCGCTCGGATGTTGGCCGTTTTTGGCAGAGTGAGTGCTGGCACACCGGCGACGCGAAAGAGCGCGAAAGCGCCCACGAAAGTGGCGTATTTGGACGTGCTTGACGGCGACCGCTGCAGGAGTACGAAAAACCACGTCAGCCGGGGCGAGCGACCCACGGCGGTCTGGGTGCTTATCGCTGCTATTATAGGGGCACCCCGGCAGACGCAGAAAAAAAAAATTTTTTTTCGACCTTCTTTTTTGCTGGTCGAGCTCGGGTAACCCAGGTCGCAATGGGAGCCGCGCACGAAAGCGGCGTCGCGAGACGCGTTCGCGGTCGCTAGTCGCACGAGCTCGGCAACCGCGTCAGCCGGCGCGGAGTTCGGGATGCCGACGGCTAAGTGGGTACCGCTGCTCGGATGTTCGCCGTTTTTGGCCGAGTGAGTGCTGGCACTCCGGCGAAGCGAAACGGGGCCGATTCGGGCACGATATCGGCGTATTTCGACGTGCTCGCCGGCGACCGTCGCACGAGTACGGCAAAGCGCGTCTGCCGGGGCGAGGTTTGCGATGCCGACGAAAAAGTGGGAAGCGCCGCTCGGATCTTCGCCGTTTTTGCAGGAGTGAGTGGCGGCCCTCCTGCGAGACCAAGAAGCATCGACTCGCGCACGATATCGGTGTCTTTCGACGTGCCCGCCGGCCACCGCCGCACGAGTACGGCAAACCGCGTATGCCGGGGCGGGGTTGGCGACGCCGACGCAAAAGTGGGAACCGCCACTAGGATGTTCGCCGTTTTTGGCAGAGTGAGTGCTGGCACACCGGCGACGCGAAAGAGCGCGAAAGCGCCCACGAAAGTGGCGTATTTGGACGTGCTTGACGGCGACCGCTGCAGGAGTACGAAAAACCACGTCAGCCGGGGCGAGCGACCCACGGCGGTCTGGGTGCTTATCGCTGCTATTATAG
This sequence comes from Rhipicephalus microplus, assembly GCF_043290135.1. Classification (NCBI taxonomy): domain Eukaryota; kingdom Metazoa; phylum Arthropoda; class Arachnida; order Ixodida; family Ixodidae; genus Rhipicephalus; species Rhipicephalus microplus. The sequence goes on from NW_027464851.1 coordinate 116,869, forward strand.
GGGCACCCCGGCAGACGCAGAAAAAAAAAATTTTTTTTCGACCTTCTTTTTTGCTGGTCGAGCTCGGGTAACCCAGGTCGCAATGGGAGCCGCGCACGAAAGCGGCGTCGCGAGACGCGTTCGCGGTCGCTAGTCGCACGAGCTCGGCAACCGCGTCAGCCGGCGCGGAGTTCGGGATGCCGACGGCTAAGTGGGTACCGCTGCTCGGATGTTCGCCGTTTTTGGCCGAGTGAGTGCTGGCACTCCGGCGAAGCGAAACGGGGCCGATTCGGGCACGATATCGGCGTATTTCGACGTGCTCGCCGGCGACCGTCGCACGAGTACGGCAAAGCGCGTCTGCCGGGGCGAGGTTTGCGATGCCGACGAAAAAGTGGGAAGCGCCGCTCGGATCTTCGCCGTTTTTGCAGGAGTGAGTGGCGGCCCTCCTGCGAGACCAAGAAGCATCGACTCGCGCACGATATCGGTGTCTTTCGACGTGCCCGCCGGCCACCGCCGCACGAGTACGGCAAACCGCGTATGCCGGGGCGGGGTTGGCGACGCCGACGCAAAAGTGGGAACCGCCACTAGGATGTTCGCCGTTTTTGGCAGAGTGAGTGCTGGCACTCCGGCGAAGCGAAAGAGCGCGAATGCGCCCACGAAAGTGGCGTGTTTGGACGTGCTTGACGACGACCACCGCAGGAAAACGAAAAACCACGTCAGCCGGGGCGAGCGACCCATGGCGGTCTGGGTGCTTATCGCTGCTATTATAGGGGCACCCCGGCAGACGCAAAAAAAAAAAAAATTTTTTTTCGACATTCTTTCTTGCTCGTCGACCTCGGGTGACCCAGGTCGCAGTGGGAGCCGCGCACGAAAGCGGCGTCGCGAGACGGCTTCGCGGTCGCTAGTCGCACGAGCTCGGCAACCGCGTCTGCCGGGGCGGAGTTCGGGACGCCGACGGCTAAGTGGGAACCGCCGCTCGGATGTTCGCCGTTTGTGGCCGAGTGAGTGCTGGCACTCCGGCGAAGCCAAACGGGGCCGATTCCGGCACGATATCGGCGTCTTTCTACGTGCTCGCCGGCGACCGTCGCACGAGTACGGCAAAGTGCGTCTGCCGGGGCAGGGTTTGCGACGCGTACGCAATAGTGAGAACCGTCGCTCGGATGTTCGTCGTCTTTCGCCGAGCCAGTGCTGGCACTCCGGCGAAGCCGAACGGAGCCGATTCGGGCACGATATCGGCGTCTTTCCACGTGCTCGCCGGCGACCGTCGCACGAGTACGGTAAACCGCGTCAGCCGGGGCGGAGTTCGGGACGCCGATGCGAAAGTGGGAAGCGCCGCTCGGATCTTCGCCGTTTTTGGAGGAGTCAGTGGCGGCACTCCGGTGAAGCCAAGGTGCGCCAATTCGCGCACGATATCGGCGTCTTTCGACGTGCCCGCCGGCCACCGTCGCACGAGTACGGCAAACCTCGTCTGCCGGGGCGGGGTTTGCGACGCCGACGCAAAAGTGGGAACCGCCGCTCGGATGTTCGCCGTTTTTGGCAGAGTGAGTGCTGGCACTCCGGCGAAGCGAAAGAGCGTGAATGCGCCCACGAAAGTAGCGTATTTGGACGTGCTTGACGGCGACCGCCGCAGGAGTACGAAAAACCACGTCAGCCGGGGCGAGCGACCCACGGCGGTCTGGGTGCTTATCGCTGCTATTATAGGGGCACCCCGGCAGACGCAGAAAGAAAAAAAAAAAATGGGGACATGGCGTGCGTCACCGTGCGGCTTCGCAGCGTTGCCGAAGTCGCCGAGCCCTTCGACTGAGCCGAACGGCGGACAGGGAACGTTGGTCGGCCGTTCTAACCTGTCGGTGCCACGCCGAGACGTCGTTAAGGAAAACCGCGTCGTGGGCCTCTACGACGCCGTCGAGTCGTTGTACGTTTGGTGTCCAGCGTGTCGGCGGCGAGTAGCGGACACGTCGTTCACGACTTCGGTCTTTCGCAGTCGACGCGAACTTGCGGAGAGTCGTGGTGCCTCACGTTTTCGGCAGAAACCGCGGCGGAATTTTCCCGTGCGTGCGCGCACGACCTCGGTGCTGTGCCGTCAGCGTAGTGTTGCACAAACTCGTGGCCTACCCAAGGTGCGGTACGTTTGCGGCCGTATCCTCGGTGGGAATTTCGTGAGTAGGGTCGCAAATTCTACGACCTCGGCGGGTTTGAGAGCGACGTAGACTTGTGGCACGCTCAACGTGCCACACGTTTCGGGGCACACCCGCGGTGAAATTTTCTCGAGTACGCTCGTATTAGTGCCCAAGGAGGTCTGGGTACTTATCGCTGCTATTATGTGGGGGTTCTCGTGAGCGGCGTACGCGAAAGCGACCGGGTGTCTGATATGCGGCGGGCTTCGGCCTCGTCAAGCGTGTCCTCGGGTCTGCTCCAGGGGAATCCACGGCAGTCGTCTGCAGCCTCATCCGCTTGATGCGTTAGGGGCTGGTTGTCGGACGGTGCCGTTTTACCACGATATCGAGGTGTGTTCCGTGTCGTCCTCGGGCGATTCAGATGCGAAAGCGCCGAAGACGCGGGCGTGACCCGTCGTCTGGCGGCTTTGCAGTCTCGGCTCCGTTGCTAGTTCCGGCCGGTCCACCGACAGTGCAGCGGGCTTGGGCAACCCGCACGGCGCGACCGAGTCGATGCAACGAAAAAGAGCGAGCATGAACGTGCTTCTTGCCGCACGGCTCCCACTCGTCTTTCGGGAAGGTTGTGCCGTAGCGAGCTCGAACGCCGTCATCTCGGAGTGCAAAATAAGCGTGTTGGGGCGCCTGAAGGTGGCCTCCGCCGCACACAGACTGCGTCCGGCCCGCCGAAGGCGAGGACGGACGCGCAGTCGAACGATTACCTGGTTGATCCTGCCAGTAATCATATGCTTGTCTCAAAGATTAAGCCATGCATGTCTAAGTACATGCCGAAATAAGGCGAAACCGCGAATGGCTCATTAAATCAGTTATGGTTCCTTAGATCGTTTCTTCCTACTTGGATAACTGTGGCAATTCTAGAGCTAATACATGCAGTGAGCCTGGAGCCCTTTGGGTAACGGGTGCTTTTATTAGACCAAGATCGATCGGGTTTCGGCCCGTATTGTGTGGTGACTCTGGATAACTTTGTGCTGATCGCATGGCCACGAGCCGGCGACGTTTCTTTCAAGTGTCTGCCTTATCAACTTTCGATGGTAGGTTACTTGCTTACCATGGTTGTTACGGGTAACGGAGAATCAGGGTTCGATTCCGGAGAGGGAGCCTGAGAAACGGCTACCACATCCAAGGAAGGCAGCAGGCGCGCAAATTACCCACTCCCGGCACGGGGAGGTAGTGACGAAAAATAACAATACGGGACTCTTTTGAGGCCCCGTAATTGAAATGAGTACACTCTAAATCCTTTAACGAGGATCAATTGGAGGGCAAGTCTGGTGCCAGCAGCCGCGGTAATTCCAGCTCCAATAGCGTATACTAAAGCTGCTGCGGTTAAAAAGCTCGTAGTTGGATCTCAGTTCCAGACGAGTAGTGCATCTACCCGATGCGACGGCTCGGACTGAACATCATGCCGGTTCTTTCTTGGTGCACTTCATTGTGTGCCTCGAGATGGCCGGTGCTTTTACTTTGAAAAAATTAGAGTGCTCAACGCAGGCGAGTCGCCTGAATAAACTTGCATGGAATAATAGAACAAGACCTCGTTTCTGTTCTGTTGGTTTTTGGAATACGAGGTAATGATTAAGAGGGACGGACGGGGGCATTCGTATTGCGGCGCTAGAGGTGAAATTCTTGGACCGAACTACTGCGAAAGCATTTGCCAAGAATGTTTTCATTGATCAAGAACGAAAGTCAGAGGTTCGAAGGCGATCAGATACCGCCCTAGTTCTGACCATAAACGATGCCAACCAGCGATCCGCCTGAGTTACTCAAATGACTCGGCGGGCAGCTTCCGGGAAACCAAAGTATTTGGGTTCCGGGGGAAGTATGGTTGCAAAGCTGAAACTTAAAGGAATTGACGGAAGGGCACCACCAGGAGTGGAGCCTGCGGCTTAATTTGACTCAACACGGGAAAACTTACCCGGCCCGGACACTGGGAGGATTGACAGATTGAGAGCTCTTTCTTGATTCGGTGGATGGTGGTGCATGGCCGTTCTTAGTTGGTGGAGCGATTTGTCTGGTTAATTCCGATAACGAACGAGACTCTAGCCTATTAAATAGGTGCGGGGTTCCCAGCACCTTACAACCTTCTTAGAGGGACAAGCGGCTCCTAGCCGCACGAAACAGAGCAATAACAGGTCTGTGATGCCCTTAGATGTCCGGGGCCGCACGCGCGCTACACTGAAGGAAGCAGCGTGTCTTTATCCCTGTCTGAAAAGACTGGGTAACCCGTGGAACTTCTTTCGTGATTGGGATAGGGGCTTGCAATTGTTCCCCTTGAACGAGGAATTCCCAGTAAGCGCGAGTCATAAGCTCGCGTTGATTACGTCCCTGCCCTTTGTACACACCGCCCGTCGCTACTACCGATTGAATGATTTAGTGAGGTCTTCGGACCGATGTCCGGCGCGGCCTTTCGGTTGCGCCGGTCTGTTGGAAAGATGACCAAACTTGATCATTTAGAGGAAGTAAAAGTCGTAACAAGGTTTCCGTAGGTGAACCTGCGGAAGGATCATTAACGGATTGTGAAGGGTGAGCGCCTCAGCTGCGTCTGCGCCCGACACTTTCTGCCGCTGACCCCGTTTGGACGCGGGGTCGGCTTTTCCCCACGGGGCTGCCTGAATGTGGAGCGGCACCCCGTGACAAATTGTTGCGCCCAGCGGACGCCAACACCGCGACCTTGGACGGTCGGCCAGGTGGCGGACGCGGGTACAAACGGCGCAACGCACTCATAGGTCGGCTTTCGACCCGCCACTGCACCGTGGCTCGAAGCGCTCGAAATGCGCGACCCGACCGCTGCGGGACCGCCTAGTACTGTAAACAGGAGCGGCGGAGCGCGAACGGCGAGTCGTGGTTACGTCGGTAGAAGGCGAGGCTGCGCGTTCCCGAAACGCCAGCCGAGTGCCCTCCCGACCGTTCGAGCGTGCAAGAACGAGACCCGACAATCGCGCGGCGACTGCCAAGTACGAGAGGAACGGCACAAGCGTCGGCGGTCGGTCAAGGAACTGGCGATGTGACGGGTCCGCTGTGCACCAGTGCATACCGTCCCGCCGTCCGCGGCAAGCGCCTCCGCGTCCTCGGGTGACGGAGGCTGCCGGTCGGTTCTTGCAGGCGAGGGATCTCGCTGGCACCGGTTCGCGTTGACGCGCGGCCGGTCATGGCACGGCGATGCGACGGCCGAGGTGCGCAGTACTCGATGGAGGAACCGCACGCTCCGATGACCGTCCCGCCCTCCGCGGCGTATGCGTACCGACCGTAATGGTTGCAGCAGCGCCGGCCGGCTTTTGAATTCGCCACACGAAACACGGTGCGAGATCGCGGTTAGGGGAGCGTCGACGTTGCCAGGCGTTTTGCTTGCTGCCGAGGGAAAGGCGGCACGGCCACGTCGCGCTCGTCGCGATTAGCGGGTCTGCGCGCTTTGGGAAGGTGCCGCAACGACTTGCCGAAAGAGGAAGCACGGAAGAACGAGGGACTTGGACGTCCCGACAATTGAA
>NW_027464851.1:130000-145000 GCF_043290135.1 Rhipicephalus microplus
TGCCGCCGAAATATGGGTGTCGGAGAAAACAGAGTGCCGCGCGTAACGAGGGGCGCGCGTGTTACAGAGAGATATGCCCAAACGCATGAAAGTGTACGCAGGTGTCCTAAGGCAGTTTTTTTTTTTTTTTCCTCATTTTGATGTCGCCCCGGCTGACGCGGTTTTCGTTTTTCCGTGCCGCCCCGGCTGACGCAGTTTTTGCGCCGCCCCGGCTGACGCGGTTTTTGCGCCGCCCCGGCTGACGCGGTTTTCGCGCCGCCCCGGCTGACGCGGTTTTCGCGCCGCCCCGGCTGACGCGGTTCGGACTTTGCACTTTTTGGCTGTGCCTGGCTGGCGGCCCACTCACTCGATCGCCAGGTCTGTTTGCCCCGGTGGTTCCACCGCCAGGCTTAAGCGCGAACTTTTTTTGTTTGTTTTCTTTTGATTAAGCGCAAGCTTTTTTCTTTGTTTTCTTTTGATTAAGCGCGGGCTTTTTTCTTTGTTTTTTTTTTTTATTTCGCCCCGGCAGACGCGGTTTTTGCGCCGCCCCGGCTGACGCGGTTTTTGCCGCCCCGGCTGACGCAGTTCGGACTTAGCACTTTTCGGCTGTGCCTGGCTGGCGGCCCACTCACTCGATCGCCATGTCTGTTTGCCACAGTTTTCCCGGTGGTGCCGCACCCGGGCTCGCCCCGGCTGACGCAGTTTTCGCGCCGCCCCGGCTGACGCGGTTTCGTGCCGCCCCGGCAGACGCGGTTTTCGCGCCGCCCCGGCTGACGCGGTTTTTGCGTCGCCCCGGCTGACACGGTTCGGACTTTGCACTTTTCGGCTGTGCCTGGCTGGCGGCCCACTCACTCGATCGCCATGTCTGTTTGCCACAGTTTTCCCGGTGGTGCCGCACCCGGGCTCGCCCCGGCTGACGCAGTTTTCGCGCCGCCCCGGCTGACGCGGTTTCGTGCCGCCCCGGCAGACGCGGTTTTCGCGCCGCCCCGGCTGACGCGGTTTCGTGCCGCCCCGGCAGACGCAGTTCGGACTTAGCACTTTTCGGCTGTGCCTGGCTGGCGGCCCACTCACTCGATCGCCATGTCTGTTTGCCACAGTTTTCCCGGTGGTGCCGCACCCGGGCTCGCCCCGGCTGACGCAGTTTTCGCGCCGCCCCGGCTGACGCGGTTTCGTGCCGCCCCGGCAGACGCGGTTTTCGCGCCGCCCCGGCTGACGCGGTTTCGTGCCGCCCCGGCAGACGCAGTTCGGACTTAGCACTTTTCGGCTGTGCCTGGCTGGCGGCCCACTCACTCAATCGCCATGTCTGTTTGCCACAGTTTTCCCGGTGGTGCCGCACCCGGGCTCGCCCCGGCTGACGCAGTTTTCGCGCCGCCCCGGCTGACGCGGTTTCGTGCCGCCCCGGCAGACGCGGTTTTCGCGCCGCCCCGGCTGACGCGGTTTCGTGCCGCCCCGGCAGACGCAGTTCGGACTTAGCACTTTTCGGCTGTGCCTGGCTGGCGGCCCACTCACTCGATCGCCATGTCTGTTTGCCACAGTTTTCCCGGTGGTGCCGCACCCGGGCTCGCCCCGGCAGACGCGTTTTTTTTTTTCTTTCGCCCCGGCTGACGCAGTTTTCGCGCCGCCCCGGCTGACGCGGTTTCGTGCCGCCCCGGCAGACGCGGTTTTTTGCGCCGCCCCGGCTGACGCGGTTTTTGCCGCCCCGGCTGACGCAGTTCGGACTTAGCACTTTTCGGCTGTGCCTGGCTGGCGGCCCACTCACTCGATCGCCATGTCTGTTTGCCACAGTTTTCCCGGTGGTGCCGCACCCGGGCTCGCCCCGGCTGACGCAGTTTTCGCGCCGCCCCGGCTGACGCGGTTTCGTGCCGCCCCGGCAGACGCGCTTTTCGCGCCGCCCCGGCTGACGCGGTTTCGTGCCGCCCCGGCAGACGCAGTTCGGACTTAGCACTTTTCGGCTGTGCCTGGCTGGCGGCCCACTCACTCGATCGCCATGTCTGTTTGCCACAGTTTTCCCGGTGGTGCCGCACCCGGGCTCGCCCCGGCTGACGCAGTTTTCGCGCCGCCCCGGCTGACGCGGTTTCGTGCCGCCCCGGCAGACGCGGTTTTCGCGCCGCCCCGGCTGACGCGGTTTCGTGCCGCCCCGGCAGACGCAGTTCGGACTTAGCACTTTTCGGCTGTGCCTGGCTGGCGGCCCACTCACTCGATCGCCATGTCTGTTTGCCACAGTTTTCCCGGTGGTGCCGCACCCGGGCTCGCCCCGGCAGACGCGTTTTTTTTTTTCTTTCGCCCCGGCTGACGCAGTTTTCGCGCCGCCCCGGCTGACGCGGTTTCGTGCCGCCCCGGCAGACGCGGTTTTTTTGCACCGCCCCGGCTGACGCGGTTTTTGCCGCCCCGGCTGACGCAGTTCGGACTTGGCACTTTTTGGCTGAGCCTGGCTGGTGGCCCACTCACTCGATCGCCATGTCTGTTAGCCACAGTTTTCCCGGTGGTGCCGCACCCGGGCTCGCCCCGGCTGACGCAGTTTTCGCGCCGCCCCGGCAGACGCGGTTTTCGCGCCGCCCCGGCTGACGCGGTTTTTGCCGCCCCGGCTGACGCAGTTCGGACTTGGCACTTTTTGGGCTGAGCCTGGCTGGCGGCCCACTCACTCGATCGCCATGTCTGTTTGCCACAGTCTTCCCGGTGGTGCCGCACCCGGGCTCGCCCCGGCAGACGCGTTTTTTTTTTCTTTCGCCCCGGCAGACGTGGTTCCCCCCCCCCCCCCCCTTTTCGCTCGCCCCGGCTGACGAGGTTTTCGCGCCGCCCCGGCTGACGCAGTTTTCGCGCCGCCCCGGCTGACGCGGTTTCGTGCCGCCCCGGCTGACGCGGTTTTCGCGCCGCCCCGGCTGACGCGGTTTTTGCGTCGCCCCGGCTGACACGGTTCGGACTTTGCACTTTTCGGCTGTGCCTGGCTGGCGGCCCACTCACTCGATCGCCATGTCTGTTTGCCACAGTTTTCCCGGTGGTGCCGCACCCGGGCTCGCCCCGGCTGACGCAGTTTTCGCGCCGCCCCGGCTGACGCGGTTTCGTGCCGCCCCGGCAGACGCGGTTTTCGCGCCGCCCCGGCTGACGCGGTTTCGTGCCGCCCCGGCAGACGCAGTTCGGACTTAGCACTTTTCGGCTGTGCCTGGCTGGCGGCCCACTCACTCGATCGCCATGTCTGTTTGCCACAGTTTTCCCGGTGGTGCCGCACCCGGGCTCGCCCCGGCTGACGCAGTTTTCGCGCCGCCCCGGCTGACGCGGTTTCGTGCCGCCCCGGCAGACGCGGTTTTCGCGCCGCCCCGGCTGACGCGGTTTCGTGCCGCCCCGGCAGACGCAGTTCGGACTTAGCACTTTTCGGCTGTGCCTGGCTGGCGGCCCACTCACTCGATCGCCATGTCTGTTTGCCACAGTTTTCCCGGTGGTGCCGCACCCGGGCTCGCCCCGGCAGACGCGTTTTTTTTTTTTTCTTTCGCCCCGGCTGACGCAGTTTTCGCGCCGCCCCGGCTGACGCGGTTTCGTGCCGCCCCGGCAGACGCGGTTTTTTGCGCCGCCCCGGCTGACGCGGTTTTTGCCGCCCCGGCTGACGCAGTTCGGACTTAGCACTTTTCGGCTGTGCCTGGCTGGCGGCCCACTCACTCGATCGCCATGTCTGTTTGCCACAGTTTTCCCGGTGGTGCCGCACCCGGGCTCGCCCCGGCTGACGCAGTTTTCGCGCCGCCCCGGCTGACGCGGTTTCGTGCCGCCCCGGCAGACGCGGTTTTCGCGCCGCCCCGGCTGACGCGGTTTCGTGCCGCCCCGGCAGACGCAGTTCGGACTTAGCACTTTTCGGCTGTGCCTGGCTGGCGGCCCACTCACTCGATCGCCATGTCTGTTTGCCACAGTTTTCCCGGTGGTGCCGCACCCGGGCTCGCCCCGGCTGACGCAGTTTTCGCGCCGCCCCGGCTGACGCGGTTTCGTGCCGCCCCGGCAGACGCGGTTTTCGCGCCGCCCCGGCTGACGCGGTTTCGTGCCGCCCCGGCAGACGCAGTTCGGACTTAGCACTTTTCGGCTGTGCCTGGCTGGCGGCCCACTCACTCGATCGCCATGTCTGTTTGCCACAGTTTTCCCGGTGGTGCCGCACCCGGGCTCGCCCCGGCAGACGCAGTTTTCGCGCCGCCCCGGCAGACGCGGTTTTCGCGCCGCCCCGGCTGACGCGGTTTTTGCCGCCCCGGCTGACGCAGTTCGGACTTGGCACTTTTTGGGCTGAGCCTGGCTGGCGGCCCACTCACTCGATCGCCATGTCTGTTTGCCACAGTCTTCCCGGTGGTGCCGCACCCGGGCTCGCCCCGGCAGACGCGTTTTTTTTTCTTTCGCCCCGGCAGACGTGGTTCCCCCCCCCCCTTTTCGCTCGCCCCGGCTGACGAGGTTTTCGCGCCGCCCCGGCTGACGCAGTTTTCGCGCCGCCCCGGCTGACGCGGTTTCGTGCCGCCCCGGCTGACGCGGTTTTCGCGCCGCCCCGGCTGACGCGGTTTTTGCGTCGCCCCGGCTGACACGGTTCGGACTTTGCACTTTTCGGCTGTGCCTGGCTGGCGGCCCACTCACTCGATCGCCATGTCTGTTTGCCACAGTTTTCCCGGTGGTGCCGCACCCGGGCTTGCCCCGGCAGACGCGTTTTTTTTTTTTCTTTTCGCCCCGGCTGACGCAGTTTTCGCCCCGCCCCGGCTGACGCGGTTTCGTGCCGCCCCGGCAGACGCGGTTTTTTGCGCCGCCCCGGCTGACGCGGTTTTTGCCGCCCCGGCTGACGCAGTTCGGACTTTGCACTTTTTGGCTGAGCCTGGCTGGCGGCCCACTCACTCGATCGCCATGTCTGTTTGCCACAGTTTTCCCGGTGGTGCCGCACCCGGGCTCGCCCCGGCAGACGCGTTTTTTTTTTCCTTCGCCCCGGCAGACGTGGTTCCCCCCCCCCCCTCCGTCTTTCTTTTTGTTTTTTTTTTCGCCGCGGCTGAAGTGGATTTTTCGGTGCCTCGACGCCCCGGTAGTCGCGGTTTTTCCGTTTCCGCACGGCCCCGGCTGACGCTGCTCGGTCACAGTCGCCTTTTGTGAGGATTGCAGACTTCTTGAGCGCGGGTGTTTTTTTTTTGTTGTTGTTGTTGTTTTATTACGCATTCGCTCCAGCAGACGCTGTTTAGACTTTTTGTTTCCTCTTTTATCCTGCGACGAGGTGACGAGGTTTATTCGGTGCCCCGCCGCCCCGGCTGAAGTGATTTTTCCTGTCCCGTGCCGCCCCGGCTGACGCGGTTGGGACTTCGCGTTTGTTCGGCCGCCACGGGTTTTGGCGCACTCGCTCGGTTGCTTGTTGTTGCCACTTGTTGCGAACCCAGGTTTCTTGAGCGAGCGCGGGCGTTTTTTCTTCCTTTCTTTCTTTGTTCTATGTGTTAGCGAATCGGCCTTTAATATCACACGAGGACTCACAACCAACAATTTTCAGTTTGAAGTGTAAAAAATCTGCAGGTGTTGACGTAACTGACTTGCCCCGTACCCTTGAGTACATCCATGAAGTTCTCGTAGTACTACTAAATCGCATTATTCCAAGTGGAGAAATTCCCATAAACTTGCAAACCTCTACACGAAAATCGGTGCGCGTGATAAAGTTGAAAATTATCGTCCGATATCAAATGTGCCTTCTATAACACAAATTCTAGGAAAAAAAAAAAAAACACTTGTTCGCCGTTCTCTGCGCCGTGACTGGCAGCACTCCGGCGAAGCGAAACGGGGTCGATTCGAGCACGATATCGGCGTCTTTCGACGTGCTCGCCGGCGACCGTCGCACGAGTACGTCGCACGAGCGCGTCTGCCGGGGCGCCGTTTGCGAAGCCGACGCAAAAGTGGGAACCGCCGCTCGGATGATCGCCGCTTTCGGCAGAGTGAGTGTTGGCACTCCGGGGAAGCGAAACAGCGTGAATGCGCCCACGAAATCGGCGTATTTTGAAGTGCCCGCCGGCGACCGTCGCACGAGTACGGTAAACCGCGTCAGCCGGGGCGTAGTTCGGGACGCCGACGAAAAAGTGGGAAGCGCAACTCGGATCTTCGCCGTTTTTGCAGGAGTGAGTGGCGGCCCTCCTGCGAGACCAAGAAGCATCGATTCGTGCACGAATTCGGCGCCTTTCGACGTGATCGCCGGCGACCGTCGCTCGAGTAGGGCAAACCGCGTCTGCCGGGGCGGGCTTCGGGACGCCGATGCGAAAGTGGGAAACGCTGCTCGGATGTTCGCCGTTTTTGGCCGAGTGAGTGCTGGCACTCGGGCGAAGCCAAACGGGGCCGATTACGGCACGATATCGGCGTCTTTCGACGTGCCCGGCGGCGACCGTCGCACGAGTACGGTAAACCGCGTCAGCCCGGGCGGAGTTCGGGACGCCGATGCGAAAGTGGAGAACGCCGCTCGGATCTTCGCCGTTTTTGGAGGAGTGAGTGGCGGCACTCCGGAGAAGCCAAGGAGCGCCAATTAGCGCACGATATCGGCGTCTTTCGACGCGCTCGCCGGCGACCGTCGAACGAGTAGGGCAAACCGCGTCTGCCGGGGCGGGGTTTACGACGCCGACGCAAAAGTGGGAACCGCCGCTCGGATGTTGGCCGTTTTTGGCAGAGTGAGTGCTGGCACACCGGCGACGCGAAAGAGCGCGAAAGCGCCCACGAAAGTGGCGTATTTGGACGTGCTTGACGGCGACCGCTGCAGGAGTACGAAAAACCACGTCAGCCGGGGCGAGCGACCCACGGCGGTCTGGGTGCTTATCGCTGCTATTATAGGGGCACCCCGGCAGACGCAGAAAAAAAAAATTTTTTTTCGACCTTCTTTTTTGCTGGTCGAGCTCGGGTAACCCAGGTCGCAATGGGAGCCGCGCACGAAAGCGGCGTCGCGAGACGCGTTCGCGGTCGCTAGTCGCACGAGCTCGGCAACCGCGTCAGCCGGCGCGGAGTTCGGGATGCCGACGGCTAAGTGGGTACCGCTGCTCGGATGTTCGCCGTTTTTGGCCGAGTGAGTGCTGGCACTCCGGCGAAGCGAAACGGGGCCGATTCGGGCACGATATCGGCGTATTTCGACGTGCTCGCCGGCGACCGTCGCACGAGTACGGCAAAGCGCGTCTGCCGGGGCGAGGTTTGCGATGCCGACGAAAAAGTGGGAAGCGCCGCTCGGATCTTCGCCGTTTTTGCAGGAGTGAGTGGCGGCCCTCCTGCGAGACCAAGAAGCATCGACTCGCGCACGATATCGGTGTCTTTCGACGTGCCCGCCGGCCACCGCCGCACGAGTACGGCAAACCGCGTATGCCGGGGCGGGGTTGGCGACGCCGACGCAAAAGTGGGAACCGCCACTAGGATGTTCGCCGTTTTTGGCAGAGTGAGTGCTGGCACACCGGCGACGCGAAAGAGCGCGAAAGCGCCCACGAAAGTGGCGTATTTGGACGTGCTTGACGGCGACCGCTGCAGGAGTACGAAAAACCACGTCAGCCGGGGCGAGCGACCCACGGCGGTCTGGGTGCTTATCGCTGCTATTATAGGGGCACCCCGGCAGACGCAGAAAAAAAAAATTTTTTTTCGACCTTCTTTTTTGCTGGTCGAGCTCGGGTAACCCAGGTCGCAATGGGAGCCGCGCACGAAAGCGGCGTCGCGAGACGCGTTCGCGGTCGCTAGTCGCACGAGCTCGGCAACCGCGTCAGCCGGCGCGGAGTTCGGGATGCCGACGGCTAAGTGGGTACCGCTGCTCGGATGTTCGCCGTTTTTGGCCGAGTGAGTGCTGGCACTCCGGCGAAGCGAAACGGGGCCGATTCGGGCACGATATCGGCGTATTTCGACGTGCTCGCCGGCGACCGTCGCACGAGTACGGCAAAGCGCGTCTGCCGGGGCGAGGTTTGCGATGCCGACGAAAAAGTGGGAAGCGCCGCTCGGATCTTCGCCGTTTTTGCAGGAGTGAGTGGCGGCCCTCCTGCGAGACCAAGAAGCATCGACTCGCGCACGATATCGGTGTCTTTCGACGTGCCCGCCGGCCACCGCCGCACGAGTACGGCAAACCGCGTATGCCGGGGCGGGGTTGGCGACGCCGACGCAAAAGTGGGAACCGCCACTAGGATGTTCGCCGTTTTTGGCAGAGTGAGTGCTGGCACTCCGGCGAAGCGAAAGAGCGCGAATGCGCCCACGAAAGTGGCGTGTTTGGACGTGCTTGACGACGACCACCGCAGGAAAACGAAAAACCACGTCAGCCGGGGCGAGCGACCCATGGCGGTCTGGGTGCTTATCGCTGCTATTATAGGGGCACCCCGGCAGACGCAAAAAAAAAAAAATTTTTTTTCGACATTCTTTCTTGCTCGTCGACCTCGGGTGACCCAGGTCGCAGTGGGAGCCGCGCACGAAAGCGGCGTCGCGAGACGGCTTCGCGGTCGCTAGTCGCACGAGCTCGGCAACCGCGTCTGCCGGGGCGGAGTTCGGGACGCCGACGGCTAAGTGGGAACCGCCGCTCGGATGTTCGCCGTTTGTGGCCGAGTGAGTGCTGGCACTCCGGCGAAGCCAAACGGGGCCGATTCCGGCACGATATCGGCGTCTTTCTACGTGCTCGCCGGCGACCGTCGCACGAGTACGGCAAAGTGCGTCTGCCGGGGCGGGGTTTGCGACGCGTACGCAATAGTGAGAACCGTCGCTCGGATGTTCGTCGTCTTTCGCCGAGCCAGTGCTGGCACTCCGGCGAAGCCGAACGGAGCCGATTCGGGCACGATATCGGCGTCTTTCCACGTGCTCGCCGGCGACCGTCGCACGAGTACGGTAAACCGCGTCAGCCGGGGCGGAGTTCGGGACGCCGATGCGAAAGTGGGAAGCGCCGCTCGGATCTTCGCCGTTTTTGGAGGAGTCAGTGGCGGCACTCCGGTGAAGCCAAGGTGCGCCAATTCGCGCACGATATCGGCGTCTTTCGACGTGCCCGCCGGCCACCGTCGCACGAGTACGGCAAACCTCGTCTGCCGGGGCGGGGTTTGCGACGCCGACGCAAAAGTGGGAACCGCCGCTCGGATGTTCGCCGTTTTTGGCAGAGTGAGTGCTGGCACTCCGGCGAAGCGAAAGAGCGTGAATGCGCCCACGAAAGTAGCGTATTTGGACGTGCTTGACGGCGACCGCCGCAGGAGTACGAAAAACCACGTCAGCCGGGGCGAGCGACCCACGGCGGTCTGGGTGCTTATCGCTGCTATTATAGGGGCACCCCGGCAGACGCAGAAAGAAAAAAAAAAAAAAAATGGGGACATGGCGTGCGTCACCGTGCGGCTTCGCAGCGTTGCCGAAGTCGCCGAGCCCTTCGACTGAGCCGAACGGCGGACAGGGAACGTTGGTCGGCCGTTCTAACCTGTCGGTGCCACGCCGAGACGTCGTTAAGGAAAACCGCGTCGTGGGCCTCTACGACGCCGTCGAGTCGTTGTACGTTTGGTGTCCAGCGTGTCGGCGGCGAGTAGCGGACACGTCGTTCACGACTTCGGTCTTTCGCAGTCGACGCGAACTTGCGGAGAGTCGTGGTGCCTCACGTTTTCGGCAGAAACCGCGGCGGAATTTTCCCGTGCGTGCGCGCACGACCTCGGTGCTGTGCCGTCAGCGTAGTGTTGCACAAACTCGTGGCCTACCCAAGGTGCGGTACGTTTGCGGCCGTATCCTCGGTGGGAATTTCGTGAGTAGGGTCGCAAATTCTACGACCTCGGCGGGTTTGAGAGCGACGTAGACTTGTGGCACGCTCAACGTGCCACACGTTTCGGGGCACACCCGCGGTGAAATTTTCTCGAGTACGCTCGTATTAGTGCCCAAGGAGGTCTGGGTACTTATCGCTGCTATTATGTGGGGGTTCTCGTGAGCGGCGTACGCGAAAGCGACCGGGTGTCTGATATGCGGCGGGCTTCGGCCTCGTCAAGCGTGTCCTCGGGTCTGCTCCAGGGGAATCCACGGCAGTCGTCTGCAGCCTCATCCGCTTGATGCGTTAGGGGCTGGTTGTCGGACGGTGCCGTTTTACCACGATATCGAGGTGTGTTCCGTGTCGTCCTCGGGCGATTCAGATGCGAAAGCGCCGAAGACGCGGGCGTGACCCGTCGTCTGGCGGCTTTGCAGTCTCGGCTCCGTTGCTAGTTCCGGCCGGTCCACCGACAGTGCAGCGGGCTTGGGCAACCCGCACGGCGCGACCGAGTCGATGCAACGAAAAAGAGCGAGCATGAACGTGCTTCTTGCCGCACGGCTCCCACTCGTCTTTCGGGAAGGTTGTGCCGTAGCGAGCTCGAACGCCGTCATCTCGGAGTGCAAAATAAGCGTGTTGGGGCGCCTGAAGGTGGCCTCCGCCGCACACAGACTGCGTCCGGCCCGCCGAAGGCGAGGACGGACGCGCAGTCGAACGATTACCTGGTTGATCCTGCCAGTAATCATATGCTTGTCTCAAAGATTAAGCCATGCATGTCTAAGTACATGCCGAAATAAGGCGAAACCGCGAATGGCTCATTAAATCAGTTATGGTTCCTTAGATCGTTTCTTCCTACTTGGATAACTGTGGCAATTCTAGAGCTAATACATGCAGTGAGCCTGGAGCCCTTTGGGTAACGGGTGCTTTTATTAGACCAAGATCGATCGGGTTTCGGCCCGTATTGTGTGGTGACTCTGGATAACTTTGTGCTGATCGCATGGCCACGAGCCGGCGACGTTTCTTTCAAGTGTCTGCCTTATCAACTTTCGATGGTAGGTTACTTGCTTACCATGGTTGTTACGGGTAACGGAGAATCAGGGTTCGATTCCGGAGAGGGAGCCTGAGAAACGGCTACCACATCCAAGGAAGGCAGCAGGCGCGCAAATTACCCACTCCCGGCACGGGGAGGTAGTGACGAAAAATAACAATACGGGACTCTTTTGAGGCCCCGTAATTGAAATGAGTACACTCTAAATCCTTTAACGAGGATCAATTGGAGGGCAAGTCTGGTGCCAGCAGCCGCGGTAATTCCAGCTCCAATAGCGTATACTAAAGCTGCTGCGGTTAAAAAGCTCGTAGTTGGATCTCAGTTCCAGACGAGTAGTGCATCTACCCGATGCGACGGCTCGGACTGAACATCATGCCGGTTCTTTCTTGGTGCACTTCATTGTGTGCCTCGAGATGGCCGGTGCTTTTACTTTGAAAAAATTAGAGTGCTCAACGCAGGCGAGTCGCCTGAATAAACTTGCATGGAATAATAGAACAAGACCTCGTTTCTGTTCTGTTGGTTTTTGGAATACGAGGTAATGATTAAGAGGGACGGACGGGGGCATTCGTATTGCGGCGCTAGAGGTGAAATTCTTGGACCGTCGCAAGACGAACTACTGCGAAAGCATTTGCCAAGAATGTTTTCATTGATCAAGAACGAAAGTCAGAGGTTCGAAGGCGATCAGATACCGCCCTAGTTCTGACCATAAACGATGCCAACCAGCGATCCGCCTGAGTTACTCAAATGACTCGGCGGGCAGCTTCCGGGAAACCAAAGTATTTGGGTTCCGGGGGAAGTATGGTTGCAAAGCTGAAACTTAAAGGAATTGACGGAACGGCACCACCAGGAGTGGAGCCTGCGGCTTAATTTGACTCAACACGGGAAAACTTACCCGGCCCGGACACTGGGAGGATTGACAGATTGAGAGCTCTTTCTTGATTCGGTGGATGGTGGTGCATGGCCGTTCTTAGTTGGTGGAGCGATTTGTCTGGTTAATTCCGATAACGAACGAGACTCTAGCCTATTAAATAGGTGCGGGGTTCCCAGCACCTTACAACCTTCTTAGAGGGACAAGCGGCTCCTAGCCGCACGAAACAGAGCAATAACAGGTCTGTGATGCCCTTAGATGTCCGGGGCCGCACGCGCGCTACACTGAAGGAAGCAGCGTGTCTTTATCCCTGTCTGAAAAGACTGGGTAACCCGTGGAACTTCTTTCGTGATTGGGATAGGGGCTTGCAATTGTTCCCCTTGAACGAGGAATTCCCAGTAAGCGCGAGTCATAAGCTCGCGTTGATTACGTCCCTGCCCTTTGTACACACCGCCCGTCGCTACTACCGATTGAATGATTTAGTGAGGTCTTCGGACCGATGTCCGGCGCGGCCTTTCGGTTGCGCCGGTCTGTTGGAAAGATGACCAAACTTGATCATTTAGAGGAAGTAAAAGTCGTAACAAGGTTTCCGTAGGTGAACCTGCGGAAGGATCATTAACGGATTGTGAAGGGTGAGCGCCTCAGCTGCGTCTGCGCCCGACACTTTCTGCCGCTGACCCCGTTTGGACGCGGGGTCGGCTTTTCCCCACGGGGCTGCCTGAATGTGGAGCGGCACCCCGTGACAAATTGTTGCGCCCAGCGGACGCCAACACCGCGACCTTGGACGGTCGGCCAGGTGGCGGACGCGGGTACAAACGGCGCAACGCACTCATAGGTCGGCTTTCGACCCGCCACTGCACCGTGGCTCGAAGCGCTCGAAATGCGCGACCCGACCGCTGCGGGACCGCCTAGTACTGTAAACAGGAGCGGCGGAGCGCGAACGGCGAGTCGTGGTTACGTCGGTAGAAGGCGAGGCTGCGCGTTCCCGAAACGCCAGCCGAGTGCCCTCCCGACCGTTCGAGCGTGCAAGAACGAGACCCGACAATCGCGCGGCGACTGCCAAGTACGAGAGGAACGGCACAAGCGTCGGCGGTCGGTCAAGGAACTGGCGATGTGACGGGTCCGCTGTGCACCAGTGCATACCGTCCCGCCGTCCGCGGCAAGCGCCTCCGCGTCCTCGGGTGACGGAGGCTGCCGGTCGGTTCTTGCAGGCGAGGGATCTCGCTGGCACCGGTTCGCGTTGACGCGCGGCCGGTCATGGCACGGCGATGCGACGGCCGAGGTGCGCAGTACTCGATGGAGGAACCGCACGCTCCGATGACCGTCCCGCCCTCCGCGGCGTATGCGTACCGACCGTAATGGTTGCAGCAGCGCCGGCCGGCTTTTGAATTCGCCACACGAAACACGGTGCGAGATCGCGGTTAGGGGAGCGTCGACGTTGCCAGGCGTTTTGCTTGCTGCCGAGGGAAAGGCGGCACGGCCACGTCGCGCTCGTCGCGATTAGCGGGTCTGCGCGCTTTGGGAAGGTGCCGCAACGACTTGCCGAAAGAGGAAGCACGGAAGAACGAGGGACTTGGACGTCCCGACAATTGAACGCACTTGCGGCCAGGCCCTTGCTGGCTTCGTTCTTCCGCCTCGAGTAGGCTCGTACGCGGCTCCGGCGCCGAAAGTGGTCCTTGGCACCGACTTCGGTGGACGTGGGAAGTGCCGCGCAAGTACGGCGCGCCTGGCTCCACCTGTTGGCTAAAGTAGGCAGCCGGATCGGCATTTTGGTGTGCGGTGGCAAACCGTGGATGCGAAAAAAGCTTGTGCGATTTCGTGGAACAAAAAGCGGGGGTCCCCCTTTTTATGCGGAGGAGACCGACCCGCCTGCCGTGGTGAACCGCGACGCCACGGTAAAAACGGGAGAGGCTTGTCGATGGGACCGTGCATCCCGCGCTCCACGGAGGCCGGGAGGCGGCCGCCCGAGGAAATGTGTAGCCGTCGAGGCCCGCATCTGCGTGCACTCTTATCCAAATGGGTGTACCGCAGGCATTTTCTGGTTAGGCGGGCCAATGAGAGCGAGCACACAACGATACCTACGGGTCCGGCTTGGAGAACCGGCTTCGACGCCTCCCGAGTATTTATAGAGGGGTGGACCACGAAAGCACTCGCAAGTAGCGAAAGCGAAACGCCGTCCGAAACACACCGTTTGCTCGATTTGCGGCAGCCGAAAAAGGCGCGGCAGAGTTTTGGAGTCCAAGCGTGCGCTGAAAAGCGCCCTTCTTGGCCACTGTTTGGCCGAGTGCCAGAAACGTTTGGTTTTGACTGTACGGAATTGAACAAACACTTTTTCACGACTCTAAGCGGTGGATCACTCGGTTCTCGGGTCGATGAAGAACGCAGCCAGCTGCGAGACTTGGTGTGAATTGCAGGACACACTGAGCACTGATTCTTTGAACGCACATTGCGGCCTTGGGTCTTCCCTTGGCTTCGTCTGTCTGAGGGTCGGATCACATATCAAGAGAGCCTTCGGCGCACAAGGGAACGTGAGCCGTCGACTCGTTTTGACCGCGTCGGCAACACGGACAGCACGCTGAACACCTCACAGCGAGCGCCAACAGCGGCCACTCAAGGGCGAGACGGTGGCGACCGTCGTGCCAGAGCCCAACCGAAACGGGGGCGACCGACTGCATTGAGGATGTGGCACCTCGTTGAGACCGCCGCAGGACTTCGAGTCGGAAGGAAGCCTGCAGGGAAAGTGCGGTCGAGGTTGCGTACTCCTCTCTGCGACCGGGCGCGCAAGAGCTGCGAGAGCCACGGACGCGCAACTTTAACGCACGGTAAACACGAGGAGCGAAAGCCGGCCAGCAAAGCTTCTCCAGCCGTGCGCAAAGTGCGCGAGATCGCAGCCTTGCGTTGCGCTTGTTGCCCTCGAAGTAAGCAGGGTGTCCCGTAGACCGGGCGCTCGAACACGCTGCGGGGCCGTGCCTCCTCCAGGCTTTGCCGCGCGAACAGGGAACGTTCGCGCGCAAAGCGCAGGGAGGTGAGGAGGCTGCGCCCGACGTTTGCGGTTCGCTGCGTACGCGGTTGATGCGGAGAGCACGGCGCGACGACTTGCCGCGAAGCGGAAAAAGTCTCCCGCACGAGTTGGCGAAACGTTGGCGAAGCTTAAGGCGTTCTCGTCGTAGTCCGCCGTCGGTCTAAGTGCTTCGCAGTTCCCGTCCCGTTCAAAAAACTGGGCCACTCCAGTTGGGGCGGGGGCGACGCTACACGAGACGATGCCTCTCGCCAGGCTGCGTGGCTGCCCTTGCGGCGGCGGCGACTGGCCTCGGCGGTGTTTGGGCTTTCGACACGGTCGTTTATCACGCAACTGCTCGGACGACGCACGCGCGCAGCGGAATGCCGCTTGCCAGCCTTGTGAAGATGTGACCCTGTACAGGG
>NW_027464851.1:150000-165000 GCF_043290135.1 Rhipicephalus microplus
GAGGGCTCGAGACAAAGCTCGACCCTAAACCGCGCCAAGTACGGAGGGAACAGCGCGGCTAAGGGCTCGAAACAAACCCTAAACCGCGCCAAGTACGGAGGGAACAGCGCGGCTAAGGGCTCGAAACAAACCCTAAACCGCGCCAAGTACGGAAGGAACGGCGCGGAGAGGGCTCGAGACAAAGCTCGACCCTAAACCGCGCCAAGTACGGAGGGAACAGCGCGGCTAAGGGCTCGAAACAAACCCTGAACCGCGCCAAGTACGAAAGGAACGGCGCGCAGTAGGGGTTTAAAACAAAGCTGGTCCCAAAATCGCGCCAAGTACGAAAGGAACAGCGCGGTCGAGACTCGGAAGAAAAAGCTTTCAAAGTGTCGTAGCACGATGCACACTGCTGTTCGTGTGGAACAAACGTGACTACCGTGCTGTACGGTGGAGTTCTGTGCGCAAAAGCGGCGCGTGTGTTTCTAAGCACCACAGCGTTGTGTCAAAAAAGAGGTGCCTGAGAGAAACGCATGCGACTGCCGTGCTTTGCGGCATAGCACCGTGCGCAAAAACGGTGCGCATGCAAGAGGTGTCAGAGCAAGCGAACTTGTGCCACGAGCAACAGGTCACTAAAAGCCTATAGATGACGGTGTTGGAGGAAAAGAAAAATATCGAGAAAGCACTGCGGTGTGCCGTGCGTAGGGACGGGCGCGCGTGCCACATGCCGCCGAAATATGGGTGTCGGAGAAAACAGAGTGCCGCGCGTAACGAGGGGCGCGCGTGTTACAGAGAGATATGCCCAAACGCATTAAAGTGTACGCAGGTGTCCTAAGGCAGTTTTTTTTTTTTTCCTCATTTTGATGTCGCCCCGGCTGACGCGGTTTTCGTTTTTCCGTGCCGCCCCGGCTGACGCAGTTTTTGCGCCGCCCCGGCTGACGCGGTTTTTGCGCCGCCCCGGCTGACGCGGTTTTCGCGCCGCCCCGGCTGACGCGGTTTTCGCGCCGCCCCGGCTGACGCGGTTTTTGCGTCGCCCCGGCTGACGCGGTTCGGACTTTGCACTTTTTGGCTCACCCCGGCTGGCGGCCCACTCACTCGATCGCCAGGTCTGTTTGCCCCGGTGGTTCCACCGCCAGGCTTAAGCGCGAACTTTTTTTGTTTGTTTTCTTTTGATTAAGCGCAAGCTTTTTTCTTTGTTTTCTTTTGATTAAGCGCGGGCTTTTTTCTTTGTTTTTTTTTTTTATTTCGCCCCGGCAGACGCGGTTTTTGCGCCGCCCCGGCTGACGCGGTTTTTGCCGCCCCGGCTGACGCAGTTCGGACTTAGCACTTTTCGGCTGTGCCTGGCTGGCGGCCCACTCACTCGATCGCCATGTCTGTTTGCCACAGTTTTCCCGGTGGTGCCGCACCCGGGCTCGCCCCGGCTGACGCAGTTTTCGCGCCGCCCCGGCTGACGCGGTTTCGTGCCGCCCCGGCAGACGCGGTTTTCGCGCCGCCCCGGCTGACGCGGTTTTTGCGTCGCCCCGGCTGACACGGTTCGGACTTTGCACTTTTCGGCTGTGCCTGGCTGGCGGCCCACTCACTCGATCGCCATGTCTGTTTGCCACAGTTTTCCCGGTGGTGCCGCACCCGGGCTCGCCCCGGCTGACGCAGTTTTCGCGCCGCCCCGGCTGACGCGGTTTCGTGCCGCCCCGGCAGACGCGGTTTTCGCGCCGCCCCGGCTGACGCGGTTTCGTGCCGCCCCGGCAGACGCAGTTCGGACTTAGCACTTTTCGGCTGTGCCTGGCTGGCGGCCCACTCACTCGATCGCCATGTCTGTTTGCCACAGTTTTCCCGGTGGTGCCGCACCCGGGCTCGCCCCGGCTGACGCAGTTTTCGCGCCGCCCCGGCTGACGCGGTTTCGTGCCGCCCCGGCAGACGCGGTTTTCGCGCCGCCCCGGCTGACGCGGTTTCGTGCCGCCCCGGCAGACGCAGTTCGGACTTAGCACTTTTCGGCTGTGCCTGGCTGGCGGCCCACTCACTCAATCGCCATGTCTGTTTGCCACAGTTTTCCCGGTGGTGCCGCACCCGGGCTCGCCCCGGCTGACGCAGTTTTCGCGCCGCCCCGGCTGACGCGGTTTCGTGCCGCCCCGGCAGACGCGGTTTTCGCGCCGCCCCGGCTGACGCGGTTTCGTGCCGCCCCGGCAGACGCAGTTCGGACTTAGCACTTTTCGGCTGTGCCTGGCTGGCGGCCCACTCACTCGATCGCCATGTCTGTTTGCCACAGTTTTCCCGGTGGTGCCGCACCCGGGCTCGCCCCGGCAGACGCGTTTTTTTTTTTCTTTCGCCCCGGCTGACGCAGTTTTCGCGCCGCCCCGGCTGACGCGGTTTCGTGCCGCCCCGGCAGACGCGGTTTTTTGCGCCGCCCCGGCTGACGCGGTTTTTGCCGCCCCGGCTGACGCAGTTCGGACTTAGCACTTTTCGGCTGTGCCTGGCTGGCGGCCCACTCACTCGATCGCCATGTCTGTTTGCCACAGTTTTCCCGGTGGTGCCGCACCCGGGCTCGCCCCGGCTGACGCAGTTTTCGCGCCGCCCCGGCTGACGCGGTTTCGTGCCGCCCCGGCAGACGCGGTTTTCGCGCCGCCCCGGCTGACGCGGTTTCGTGCCGCCCCGGCAGACGCAGTTCGGACTTAGCACTTTTCGGCTGTGCCTGGCTGGCGGCCCACTCACTCGATCGCCATGTCTGTTTGCCACAGTTTTCCCGGTGGTGCCGCACCCGGGCTCGCCCCGGCTGACGCAGTTTTCGCGCCGCCCCGGCTGACGCGGTTTCGTGCCGCCCCGGCAGACGCGGTTTTCGCGCCGCCCCGGCTGACGCGGTTTCGTGCCGCCCCGGCAGACGCAGTTCGGACTTAGCACTTTTCGGCTGTGCCTGGCTGGCGGCCCACTCACTCGATCGCCATGTCTGTTTGCCACAGTTTTCCCGGTGGTGCCGCACCCGGGCTCGCCCCGGCAGACGCGTTTTTTTTTTTCTTTCGCCCCGGCTGACGCAGTTTTCGCGCCGCCCCGGCTGACGCGGTTTCGTGCCGCCCCGGCAGACGCGGTTTTTTTGCGCCGCCCCGGCTGACGCGGTTTTTGCCGCCCCGGCTGACGCAGTTCGGACTTGGCACTTTTTGGCTGAGCCTGGCTGGTGGCCCACTCACTCGATCGCCATGTCTGTTAGCCACAGTTTTCCCGGTGGTGCCGCACCCGGGCTCGCCCCGGCTGACGCAGTTTTCGCGCCGCCCCGGCAGACGCGGTTTTCGCGCCGCCCCGGCTGACGCGGTTTTTGCCGCCCCGGCTGACGCAGTTCGGACTTGGCACTTTTTGGGCTGAGCCTGGCTGGCGGCCCACTCACTCGATCGCCATGTCTGTTTGCCACAGTCTTCCCGGTGGTGCCGCACCCGGGCTCGCCCCGGCAGACGCGTTTTTTTTTTCTTTCGCCCCGGCAGACGTGGTTCCCCCCCCCCCCCTTTTCGCTCGCCCCGGCTGACGAGGTTTTCGCGCCGCCCCGGCTGACGCAGTTTTCGCGCCGCCCCGGCTGACGCGGTTTCGTGCCGCCCCGGCTGACGCGGTTTTCGCGCCGCCCCGGCTGACGCGGTTTTTGCGTCGCCCCGGCTGACACGGTTCGGACTTTGCACTTTTCGGCTGTGCCTGGCTGGCGGCCCACTCACTCGATCGCCATGTCTGTTTGCCACAGTTTTCCCGGTGGTGCCGCACCCGGGCTCGCCCCGGCTGACGCAGTTTTCGCGCCGCCCCGGCAGACGCGGTTTTCGCGCCGCCCCGGCTGACGCGGTTTCGTGCCGCCCCGGCAGACGCAGTTCGGACTTAGCACTTTTCGGCTGTGCCTGGCTGGCGGCCCACTCACTCGATCGCCATGTCTGTTTGCCACAGTTTTCCCGGTGGTGCCGCACCCGGGCTCGCCCCGGCTGACGCAGTTTTCGCGCCGCCCCGGCTGACGCGGTTTCGTGCCGCCCCGGCAGACGCGGTTTTCGCGCCGCCCCGGCTGACGCGGTTTCGTGCCGCCCCGGCAGACGCAGTTCGGACTTAGCACTTTTCGGCTGTGCCTGGCTGGCGGCCCACTCACTCGATCGCCATGTCTGTTTGCCACAGTTTTCCCGGTGGTGCCGCACCCGGGCTCGCCCCGGCAGACGCGTTTTTTTTTTTTCTTTCGCCCCGGCTGACGCAGTTTTCGCGCCGCCCCGGCTGACGCGGTTTCGTGCCGCCCCGGCAGACGCGGTTTTTTGCGCCGCCCCGGCTGACGCGGTTTTTGCCGCCCCGGCTGACGCAGTTCGGACTTAGCACTTTTCGGCTGTGCCTGGCTGGCGGCCCACTCACTCGATCGCCATGTCTGTTTGCCACAGTTTTCCCGGTGGTGCCGCACCCGGGCTCGCCCCGGCTGACGCAGTTTTCGCGCCGCCCCGGCTGACGCGGTTTCGTGCCGCCCCGGCAGACGCGGTTTTCGCGCCGCCCCGGCTGACGCGGTTTCGTGCCGCCCCGGCAGACGCAGTTCGGACTTAGCACTTTTCGGCTGTGCCTGGCTGGCGGCCCACTCACTCGATCGCCATGTCTGTTTGCCACAGTTTTCCCGGTGGTGCCGCACCCGGGCTCGCCCCGGCTGACGCAGTTTTCGCGCCGCCCCGGCTGACGCGGTTTCGTGCCGCCCCGGCAGACGCGGTTTTCGCGCCGCCCCGGCTGACGCGGTTTCGTGCCGCCCCGGCAGACGCAGTTCGGACTTAGCACTTTTCGGCTGTGCCTGGCTGGCGGCCCACTCACTCGATCGCCATGTCTGTTTGCCACAGTTTTCCCGGTGGTGCCGCACCCGGGCTCGCCCCGGCAGACGCGTTTTTTTTTTTCTTTCGCCCCGGCTGACGCAGTTTTCCCGCCCCGGCAGACGCGGTTTTCGCGCCGCCCCGGCTGACGCGGTTTTTGCCGCCCCGGCTGACGCAGTTCGGACTTGGCACTTTTTGGGCTGAGCCTGGCTGGCGGCCCACTCACTCGATCGCCATGTCTGTTTGCCACAGTCTTCCCGGTGGTGCCGCACCCGGGCTCGCCCCGGCAGACGCGTTTTTTTTTCTTTCGCCCCGGCAGACGTGGTTCCCCCCCCCCCTTTTCGCTCGCCCCGGCTGACGAGGTTTTCGCGCCGCCCCGGCTGACGCAGTTTTCGCGCCGCCCCGGCTGACGCGGTTTCGTGCCGCCCCGGCTGACGCGGTTTTCGCGCCGCCCCGGCTGACGCGGTTTTTGCGTCGCCCCGGCTGACACGGTTCGGACTTTGCACTTTTCGGCTGTGCCTGGCTGGCGGCCCACTCACTCGATCGCCATGTCTGTTTGCCACAGTTTTCCCGGTGGTGCCGCACCCGGGCTTGCCCCGGCAGACGCGTTTTTTTTTTTCTTTTCGCCCCGGCTGACGCAGTTTTCGCCCCGCCCCGGCTGACGCGGTTTCGTGCCGCCCCGGCAGACGCGGTTTTTTGCGCCGCCCCGGCTGACGCGGTTTTTGCCGCCCCGGCTGACGCAGTTCGGACTTTGCACTTTTTGGCTGAGCCTGGCTGGCGGCCCACTCACTCGATCGCCATGTCTGTTTGCCACAGTTTTCCCGGTGGTGCCGCACCCGGGCTCGCCCCGGCAGACGCGTTTTTTTTTTCCTTCGCCCCGGCAGACGTGGTTCCCCCCCCCCCCCTCCGTCTTTCTTTTTGTTTTTTTTTTCGCCGCGGCTGAAGTGGATTTTTCGGTGCCTCGACGCCCCGGTAGTCGCGGTTTTTCCGTTTCCGCACGGCCCCGGCTGACGCTGCTCGGTCACAGTCGCCTTTTGTGAGGATTGCAGACTTCTTGAGCGCGGGTGTTTTTTTTTTGTTGTTGTTGTTGTTTTATTACGCATTCGCTCCAGCAGACGCTGTTTAGACTTTTTGTTTCCTCTTTTATCCTGCGACGAGGTGACGAGGTTTATTCGGTGCCCCGCCGCCCCGGCTGAAGTGATTTTTCCTGTCCCGTGCCGCCCCGGCTGACGCGGTTGGGACTTCGCGTTTGTTCGGCCGCCACGGGTTTTGGCGCACTCGCTCGGTTGCTTGTTGTTGCCACTTGTTGCGAACCCAGGTTTCTTGAGCGAGCGCGGGCGTTTTTTCTTCCTTTCTTTCTTTGTTCTATGTGTTAGCGAATCGGCCTTTAATATCACACGAGGACTCACAACCAACAATTTTCAGTTTGAAGTGTAAAAAATCTGCAGGTGTTGACGTAACTGACTTGCCCCGTACCCTTGAGTACATCCATGAAGTTCTCGTAGTACTACTAAATCGCATTATTCCAAGTGGAGAAATTCCCATAAACTTGCAAACCTCTACACGAAAATCGGTGCGCGTGATAAAGTTGAAAATTATCGTCCGATATCAAATGTGCCTTCTATAACACAAATTCTAGGAAAAAAAAAAAAAAAAACTTGTTCGCCGTTCTCTGCGCCGTGACTGGCAGCACTCCGGCGAAGCGAAACGGGGTCGATTCGAGCACGATATCGGCGTCTTTCGACGTGCTCGCCGGCGACCGTCGCACGAGTACGTCGCACGAGCGCGTCTGCCGGGGCGCCGTTTGCGAAGCCGACGCAAAAGTGGGAACCGCCGCTCGGATGATCGCCGCTTTCGGCAGAGTGAGTGTTGGCACTCCGGGGAAGCGAAACAGCGTGAATGCGCCCACGAAATCGGCGTATTTTGAAGTGCCCGCCGGCGACCGTCGCACGAGTACGGTAAACCGCGTCAGCCGGGGCGTAGTTCGGGACGCCGACGAAAAAGTGGGAAGCGCAACTCGGATCTTCGCCGTTTTTGCAGGAGTGAGTGGCGGCCCTCCTGCGAGACCAAGAAGCATCGATTCGTGCACGAATTCGGCGCCTTTCGACGTGATCGCCGGCGACCGTCGCTCGAGTAGGGCAAACCGCGTCTGCCGGGGCGGGCTTCGGGACGCCGATGCGAAAGTGGGAAACGCTGCTCGGATGTTCGCCGTTTTTGGCCGAGTGAGTGCTGGCACTCGGGCGAAGCCAAACGGGGCCGATTACGGCACGATATCGGCGTCTTTCGACGTGCCCGGCGGCGACCGTCGCACGAGTACGGTAAACCGCGTCAGCCCGGGCGGAGTTCGGGACGCCGATGCGAAAGTGGAGAACGCCGCTCGGATCTTCGCCGTTTTTGGAGGAGTGAGTGGCGGCACTCCGGAGAAGCCAAGGAGCGCCAATTAGCGCACGATATCGGCGTCTTTCGACGCGCTCGCCGGCGACCGTCGAACGAGTAGGGCAAACCGCGTCTGCCGGGGCGGGGTTTACGACGCCGACGCAAAAGTGGGAACCGCCGCTCGGATGTTGGCCGTTTTTGGCAGAGTGAGTGCTGGCACACCGGCGACGCGAAAGAGCGCGAAAGCGCCCACGAAAGTGGCGTATTTGGACGTGCTTGACGGCGACCGCTGCAGGAGTACGAAAAACCACGTCAGCCGGGGCGAGCGACCCACGGCGGTCTGGGTGCTTATCGCTGCTATTATAGGGGCACCCCGGCAGACGCAGAAAAAAAAAATTTTTTTTCGACCTTCTTTTTTGCTGGTCGAGCTCGGGTAACCCAGGTCGCAATGGGAGCCGCGCACGAAAGCGGCGTCGCGAGACGCGTTCGCGGTCGCTAGTCGCACGAGCTCGGCAACCGCGTCAGCCGGCGCGGAGTTCGGGATGCCGACGGCTAAGTGGGTACCGCTGCTCGGATGTTCGCCGTTTTTGGCCGAGTGAGTGCTGGCACTCCGGCGAAGCGAAACGGGGCCGATTCGGGCACGATATCGGCGTATTTCGACGTGCTCGCCGGCGACCGTCGCACGAGTACGGCAAAGCGCGTCTGCCGGGGCGAGGTTTGCGATGCCGACGAAAAAGTGGGAAGCGCCGCTCGGATCTTCGCCGTTTTTGCAGGAGTGAGTGGCGGCCCTCCTGCGAGACCAAGAAGCATCGACTCGCGCACGATATCGGTGTCTTTCGACGTGCCCGCCGGCCACCGCCGCACGAGTACGGCAAACCGCGTATGCCGGGGCGGGGTTGGCGACGCCGACGCAAAAGTGGGAACCGCCACTAGGATGTTCGCCGTTTTTGGCAGAGTGAGTGCTGGCACACCGGCGACGCGAAAGAGCGCGAAAGCGCCCACGAAAGTGGCGTATTTGGACGTGCTTGACGGCGACCGCTGCAGGAGTACGAAAAACCACGTCAGCCGGGGCGAGCGACCCACGGCGGTCTGGGTGCTTATCGCTGCTATTATAGGGGCACCCCGGCAGACGCAGAAAAAAAAAATTTTTTTTCGACCTTCTTTTTTGCTGGTCGAGCTCGGGTAACCCAGGTCGCAATGGGAGCCGCGCACGAAAGCGGCGTCGCGAGACGCGTTCGCGGTCGCTAGTCGCACGAGCTCGGCAACCGCGTCAGCCGGCGCGGAGTTCGGGATGCCGACGGCTAAGTGGGTACCGCTGCTCGGATGTTCGCCGTTTTTGGCCGAGTGAGTGCTGGCACTCCGGCGAAGCGAAACGGGGCCGATTCGGGCACGATATCGGCGTATTTCGACGTGCTCGCCGGCGACCGTCGCACGAGTACGGCAAAGCGCGTCTGCCGGGGCGAGGTTTGCGATGCCGACGAAAAAGTGGGAAGCGCCGCTCGGATCTTCGCCGTTTTTGCAGGAGTGAGTGGCGGCCCTCCTGCGAGACCAAGAAGCATCGACTCGCGCACGATATCGGTGTCTTTCGACGTGCCCGCCGGCCACCGCCGCACGAGTACGGCAAACCGCGTATGCCGGGGCGGGGTTGGCGACGCCGACGCAAAAGTGGGAACCGCCACTAGGATGTTCGCCGTTTTTGGCAGAGTGAGTGCTGGCACTCCGGCGAAGCGAAAGAGCGCGAATGCGCCCACGAAAGTGGCGTGTTTGGACGTGCTTGACGACGACCACCGCAGGAAAACGAAAAACCACGTCAGCCGGGGCGAGCGACCCATGGCGGTCTGGGTGCTTATCGCTGCTATTATAGGGGCACCCCGGCAGACGCAAAAAAAAAAAAATTTTTTTTCGACATTCTTTCTTGCTCGTCGACCTCGGGTGACCCAGGTCGCAGTGGGAGCCGCGCACGAAAGCGGCGTCGCGAGACGGCTTCGCGGTCGCTAGTCGCACGAGCTCGGCAACCGCGTCTGCCGGGGCGGAGTTCGGGACGCCGACGGCTAAGTGGGAACCGCCGCTCGGATGTTCGCCGTTTGTGGCCGAGTGAGTGCTGGCACTCCGGCGAAGCCAAACGGGGCCGATTCCGGCACGATATCGGCGTCTTTCTACGTGCTCGCCGGCGACCGTCGCACGAGTACGGCAAAGTGCGTCTGCCGGGGCGGGGTTTGCGACGCGTACGCAATAGTGAGAACCGTCGCTCGGATGTTCGTCGTCTTTCGCCGAGCCAGTGCTGGCACTCCGGCGAAGCCGAACGGAGCCGATTCGGGCACGATATCGGCGTCTTTCCACGTGCTCGCCGGCGACCGTCGCACGAGTACGGTAAACCGCGTCAGCCGGGGCGGAGTTCGGGACGCCGATGCGAAAGTGGGAAGCGCCGCTCGGATCTTCGCCGTTTTTGGAGGAGTCAGTGGCGGCACTCCGGTGAAGCCAAGGTGCGCCAATTCGCGCACGATATCGGCGTCTTTCGACGTGCCCGCCGGCCACCGTCGCACGAGTACGGCAAACCTCGTCTGCCGGGGCGGGGTTTGCGACGCCGACGCAAAAGTGGGAACCGCCGCTCGGATGTTCGCCGTTTTTGGCAGAGTGAGTGCTGGCACTCCGGCGAAGCGAAAGAGCGTGAATGCGCCCACGAAAGTAGCGTATTTGGACGTGCTTGACGGCGACCGCCGCAGGAGTACGAAAAACCACGTCAGCCGGGGCGAGCGACCCACGGCGGTCTGGGTGCTTATCGCTGCTATTATAGGGGCACCCCGGCAGACGCAGAAAGAAAAAAAAAAAAAAATGGGGACATGGCGTGCGTCACCGTGCGGCTTCGCAGCGTTGCCGAAGTCGCCGAGCCCTTCGACTGAGCCGAACGGCGGACAGGGAACGTTGGTCGGCCGTTCTAACCTGTCGGTGCCACGCCGAGACGTCGTTAAGGAAAACCGCGTCGTGGGCCTCTACGACGCCGTCGAGTCGTTGTACGTTTGGTGTCCAGCGTGTCGGCGGCGAGTAGCGGACACGTCGTTCACGACTTCGGTCTTTCGCAGTCGACGCGAACTTGCGGAGAGTCGTGGTGCCTCACGTTTTCGGCAGAAACCGCGGCGGAATTTTCCCGTGCGTGCGCGCACGACCTCGGTGCTGTGCCGTCAGCGTAGTGTTGCACAAACTCGTGGCCTACCCAAGGTGCGGTACGTTTGCGGCCGTATCCTCGGTGGGAATTTCGTGAGTAGGGTCGCAAATTCTACGACCTCGGCGGGTTTGAGAGCGACGTAGACTTGTGGCACGCTCAACGTGCCACACGTTTCGGGGCACACCCGCGGTGAAATTTTCTCGAGTACGCTCGTATTAGTGCCCAAGGAGGTCTGGGTACTTATCGCTGCTATTATGTGGGGGTTCTCGTGAGCGGCGTACGCGAAAGCGACCGGGTGTCTGATATGCGGCGGGCTTCGGCCTCGTCAAGCGTGTCCTCGGGTCTGCTCCAGGGGAATCCACGGCAGTCGTCTGCAGCCTCATCCGCTTGATGCGTTAGGGGCTGGTTGTCGGACGGTGCCGTTTTACCACGATATCGAGGTGTGTTCCGTGTCGTCCTCGGGCGATTCAGATGCGAAAGCGCCGAAGACGCGGGCGTGACCCGTCGTCTGGCGGCTTTGCAGTCTCGGCTCCGTTGCTAGTTCCGGCCGGTCCACCGACAGTGCAGCGGGCTTGGGCAACCCGCACGGCGCGACCGAGTCGATGCAACGAAAAAGAGCGAGCATGAACGTGCTTCTTGCCGCACGGCTCCCACTCGTCTTTCGGGAAGGTTGTGCCGTAGCGAGCTCGAACGCCGTCATCTCGGAGTGCAAAATAAGCGTGTTGGGGCGCCTGAAGGTGGCCTCCGCCGCACACAGACTGCGTCCGGCCCGCCGAAGGCGAGGACGGACGCGCAGTCGAACGATTACCTGGTTGATCCTGCCAGTAATCATATGCTTGTCTCAAAGATTAAGCCATGCATGTCTAAGTACATGCCGAAATAAGGCGAAACCGCGAATGGCTCATTAAATCAGTTATGGTTCCTTAGATCGTTTCTTCCTACTTGGATAACTGTGGCAATTCTAGAGCTAATACATGCAGTGAGCCTGGAGCCCTTTGGGTAACGGGTGCTTTTATTAGACCAAGATCGATCGGGTTTCGGCCCGTATTGTGTGGTGACTCTGGATAACTTTGTGCTGATCGCATGGCCACGAGCCGGCGACGTTTCTTTCAAGTGTCTGCCTTATCAACTTTCGATGGTAGGTTACTTGCTTACCATGGTTGTTACGGGTAACGGAGAATCAGGGTTCGATTCCGGAGAGGGAGCCTGAGAAACGGCTACCACATCCAAGGAAGGCAGCAGGCGCGCAAATTACCCACTCCCGGCACGGGGAGGTAGTGACGAAAAATAACAATACGGGACTCTTTTGAGGCCCCGTAATTGAAATGAGTACACTCTAAATCCTTTAACGAGGATCAATTGGAGGGCAAGTCTGGTGCCAGCAGCCGCGGTAATTCCAGCTCCAATAGCGTATACTAAAGCTGCTGCGGTTAAAAAGCTCGTAGTTGGATCTCAGTTCCAGACGAGTAGTGCATCTACCCGATGCGACGGCTCGGACTGAACATCATGCCGGTTCTTTCTTGGTGCACTTCATTGTGTGCCTCGAGATGGCCGGTGCTTTTACTTTGAAAAAATTAGAGTGCTCAACGCAGGCGAGTCGCCTGAATAAACTTGCATGGAATAATAGAACAAGACCTCGTTTCTGTTCTGTTGGTTTTTGGAATACGAGGTAATGATTAAGAGGGACGGACGGGGGCATTCGTATTGCGGCGCTAGAGGTGAAATTCTTGGACCGTCGCAAGACGAACTACTGCGAAAGCATTTGCCAAGAATGTTTTCATTGATCAAGAACGAAAGTCAGAGGTTCGAAGGCGATCAGATACCGCCCTAGTTCTGACCATAAACGATGCCAACCAGCGATCCGCCTGAGTTACTCAAATGACTCGGCGGGCAGCTTCCGGGAAACCAAAGTATTTGGGTTCCGGGGGAAGTATGGTTGCAAAGCTGAAACTTAAAGGAATTGACGGAAGGGCACCACCAGGAGTGGAGCCTGCGGCTTAATTTGACTCAACACGGGAAAACTTACCCGGCCCGGACACTGGGAGGATTGACAGATTGAGAGCTCTTTCTTGATTCGGTGGATGGTGGTGCATGGCCGTTCTTAGTTGGTGGAGCGATTTGTCTGGTTAATTCCGATAACGAACGAGACTCTAGCCTATTAAATAGGTGCGGGGTTCCCAGCACCTTACAACCTTCTTAGAGGGACAAGCGGCTCCTAGCCGCACGAAACAGAGCAATAACAGGTCTGTGATGCCCTTAGATGTCCGGGGCCGCACGCGCGCTACACTGAAGGAAGCAGCGTGTCTTTATCCCTGTCTGAAAAGACTGGGTAACCCGTGGAACTTCTTTCGTGATTGGGATAGGGGCTTGCAATTGTTCCCCTTGAACGAGGAATTCCCAGTAAGCGCGAGTCATAAGCTCGCGTTGATTACGTCCCTGCCCTTTGTACACACCGCCCGTCGCTACTACCGATTGAATGATTTAGTGAGGTCTTCGGACCGATGTCCGGCGCGGCCTTTCGGTTGCGCCGGTCTGTTGGAAAGATGACCAAACTTGATCATTTAGAGGAAGTAAAAGTCGTAACAAGGTTTCCGTAGGTGAACCTGCGGAAGGATCATTAACGGATTGTGAAGGGTGAGCGCCTCAGCTGCGTCTGCGCCCGACACTTTCTGCCGCTGACCCCGTTTGGACGCGGGGTCGGCTTTTCCCCACGGGGCTGCCTGAATGTGGAGCGGCACCCCGTGACAAATTGTTGCGCCCAGCGGACGCCAACACCGCGACCTTGGACGGTCGGCCAGGTGGCGGACGCGGGTACAAACGGCGCAACGCACTCATAGGTCGGCTTTCGACCCGCCACTGCACCGTGGCTCGAAGCGCTCGAAATGCGCGACCCGACCGCTGCGGGACCGCCTAGTACTGTAAACAGGAGCGGCGGAGCGCGAACGGCGAGTCGTGGTTACGTCGGTAGAAGGCGAGGCTGCGCGTTCCCGAAACGCCAGCCGAGTGCCCTCCCGACCGTTCGAGCGTGCAAGAACGAGACCCGACAATCGCGCGGCGACTGCCAAGTACGAGAGGAACGGCACAAGCGTCGGCGGTCGGTCAAGGAACTGGCGATGTGACGGGTCCGCTGTGCACCAGTGCATACCGTCCCGCCGTCCGCGGCAAGCGCCTCCGCGTCCTCGGGTGACGGAGGCTGCCGGTCGGTTCTTGCAGGCGAGGGATCTCGCTGGCACCGGTTCGCGTTGACGCGCGGCCGGTCATGGCACGGCGATGCGACGGCCGAGGTGCGCAGTACTCGATGGAGGAACCGCACGCTCCGATGACCGTCCCGCCCTCCGCGGCGTATGCGTACCGACCGTAATGGTTGCAGCAGCGCCGGCCGGCTTTTGAATTCGCCACACGAAACACGGTGCGAGATCGCGGTTAGGGGAGCGTCGACGTTGCCAGGCGTTTTGCTTGCTGCCGAGGGAAAGGCGGCACGGCCACGTCGCGCTCGTCGCGATTAGCGGGTCTGCGCGCTTTGGGAAGGTGCCGCAACGACTTGCCGAAAGAGGAAGCACGGAAGAACGAGGGACTTGGACGTCCCGACAATTGAACGCACTTGCGGCCAGGCCCTTGCTGGCTTCGTTCTTCCGCCTCGAGTAGGCTCGTACGCGGCTCCGGCGCCGAAAGTGGTCCTTGGCACCGACTTCGGTGGACGTGGGAAGTGCCGCGCAAGTACGGCGCGCCTGGCTCCACCTGTTGGCTAAAGTAGGCAGCCGGATCGGCATTTTGGTGTGCGGTGGCAAACCGTGGATGCGAAAAAAGCTTGTGCGATTTCGTGGAACAAAAAGCGGGGGTCCCCCTTTTTATGCGGAGGAGACCGACCCGCCTGCCGTGGTGAACCGCGACGCCACGGTAAAAACGGGAGAGGCTTGTCGATGGGACCGTGCATCCCGCGCTCCACGGAGGCCGGGAGGCGGCCGCCCGAGGAAATGTGTAGCCGTCGAGGCCCGCATCTGCGTGCACTCTTATCCAAATGGGTGTACCGCAGGCATTTTCTGGTTAGGCGGGCCAATGAGAGCGAGCACACAACGATACCTACGGGTCCGGCTTGGAGAACCGGCTTCGACGCCTCCCGAGTATTTATAGAGGGGTGGACCACGAAAGCACTCGCAAGTAGCGAAAGCGAAACGCCGTCCGAAACACACCGTTTGCTCGATTTGCGGCAGCCGAAAAAGGCGCGGCAGAGTTTTGGAGTCCAAGCGTGCGCTGAAAAGCGCCCTTCTTGGCCACTGTTTGGCCGAGTGCCAGAAACGTTTGGTTTTGACTGTACGGAATTGAACAAACACTTTTTCACGACTCTAAGCGGTGGATCACTCGGTTCTCGGGTCGATGAAGAACGCAGCCAGCTGCGAGACTTGGTGTGAATTGCAGGACACACTGAGCACTGATTCTTTGAACGCACATTGCGGCCTTGGGTCTTCCCTTGGCTTCGTCTGTCTGAGGGTCGGATCACATATCAAGAGAGCCTTCGGCGCACAAGGGAACGTGAGCCGTCGACTCGTTTTGACCGCGTCGGCAACACGGACAGCACGCTGAACACCTCACAGCGAGCGCCAACAGCGGCCACTCAAGGGCGAGACGGTGGCGACCGTCGTGCCAGAGCCCAACCGAAACGGGGGCGACCGACTGCATTGAGGATGTGGCACCTCGTTG
>NW_027464851.1:172500-183700 GCF_043290135.1 Rhipicephalus microplus
TTTCCCGGTGGTGCCGCACCCGGGCTCGCCCCGGCTGACGCAGTTTTCGCGCCGCCCCGGCTGACGCGGTTTCGTGCCGCCCCGGCAGACGCGGTTTTCGCGCCGCCCCGGCTGACGCGGTTTCGTGCCGCCCCGGCAGACGCAGTTCGGACTTAGCACTTTTCGGCTGTGCCTGGCTGGCGGCCCACTCACTCGATCGCCATGTCTGTTTGCCACAGTTTTCCCGGTGGTGCCGCACCCGGGCTCGCCCCGGCTGACGCAGTTTTCGCGCCGCCCCGGCTGACGCGGTTTCGTGCCGCCCCGGCAGACGCGGTTTTCGCGCCGCCCCGGCTGACGCGGTTTTTGCGTCGCCCCGGCTGACACGGTTCGGACTTTGCACTTTTCGGCTGTGCCTGGCTGGCGGCCCACTCACTCGATCGCCATGTCTGTTTGCCACAGTTTTCCCGGTGGTGCCGCACCCGGGCTCGCCCCGGCTGACGCAGTTTTCGCGCCGCCCCGGCTGACGCGGTTTCGTGCCGCCCCGGCAGACGCGGTTTTCGCGCCGCCCCGGCTGACGCGGTTTCGTGCCGCCCCGGCAGACGCAGTTCGGACTTAGCACTTTTCGGCTGTGCCTGGCTGGCGGCCCACTCACTCGATCGCCATGTCTGTTTGCCACAGTTTTCCCGGTGGTGCCGCACCCGGGCTCGCCCCGGCTGACGCAGTTTTCGCGCCGCCCCGGCTGACGCGGTTTCGTGCCGCCCCGGCAGACGCGGTTTTCGCGCCGCCCCGGCTGACGCG
This sequence comes from Rhipicephalus microplus, assembly GCF_043290135.1. NCBI lineage: Eukaryota > Metazoa > Arthropoda > Arachnida > Ixodida > Ixodidae > Rhipicephalus > Rhipicephalus microplus. The sequence continues at coordinate 173,278 of NW_027464851.1, forward strand.
GTTTCGTGCCGCCCCGGCAGACGCAGTTCGGACTTAGCACTTTTCGGCTGTGCCTGGCTGGCGGCCCACTCACTCAATCGCCATGTCTGTTTGCCACAGTTTTCCCGGTGGTGCCGCACCCGGGCTCGCCCCGGCTGACGCAGTTTTCGCGCCGCCCCGGCTGACGCGGTTTCGTGCCGCCCCGGCAGACGCGGTTTTCGCGCCGCCCCGGCTGACGCGGTTTCGTGCCGCCCCGGCAGACGCAGTTCGGACTTAGCACTTTTCGGCTGTGCCTGGCTGGCGGCCCACTCACTCGATCGCCATGTCTGTTTGCCACAGTTTTCCCGGTGGTGCCGCACCCGGGCTCGCCCCGGCAGACGCGTTTTTTTTTTTCTTTCGCCCCGGCTGACGCAGTTTTCGCGCCGCCCCGGCTGACGCGGTTTCGTGCCGCCCCGGCAGACGCGGTTTTTTTGCACCGCCCCGGCTGACGCGGTTTTTGCCGCCCCGGCTGACGCAGTTCGGACTTGGCACTTTTTGGCTGAGCCTGGCTGGTGGCCCACTCACTCGATCGCCATGTCTGTTAGCCACAGTTTTCCCGGTGGTGCCGCACCCGGGCTCGCCCCGGCTGACGCAGTTTTCGCGCCGCCCCGGCTGACGCGGTTTTCGCGCCGCCCCGGCTGACGCGGTTTTTGCCGCCCCGGCTGACGCAGTTCGGACTTGGCACTTTTTGGGCTGAGCCTGGCTGGCGGCCCACTCACTCGATCGCCATGTCTGTTTGCCACAGTCTTCCCGGTGGTGCCGCACCCGGGCTCGCCCCGGCAGACGCGTTTTTTTTTTCTTTCGCCCCGGCAGACGTGGTTCCCCCCCCCCCCCTTTTCGCTCGCCCCGGCTGACGAGGTTTTCGCGCCGCCCCGGCTGACGCAGTTTTCGCGCCGCCCCGGCTGACGCGGTTTCGTGCCGCCCCGGCTGACGCGGTTTTCGCGCCGCCCCGGCTGACGCGGTTTTTGCGTCGCCCCGGCTGACACGGTTCGGACTTTGCACTTTTCGGCTGTGCCTGGCTGGCGGCCCACTCACTCGATCGCCATGTCTGTTTGCCACAGTTTTCCCGGTGGTGCCGCACCCGGGCTCGCCCCGGCTGACGCAGTTTTCGCGCCGCCCCGGCTGACGCGGTTTCGTGCCGCCCCGGCAGACGCGGTTTTCGCGCCGCCCCGGCTGACGCGGTTTCGTGCCGCCCCGGCAGACGCAGTTCGGACTTAGCACTTTTCGGCTGTGCCTGGCTGGCGGCCCACTCACTCGATCGCCATGTCTGTTTGCCACAGTTTTCCCGGTGGTGCCGCACCCGGGCTCGCCCCGGCTGACGCAGTTTTCGCGCCGCCCCGGCTGACGCGGTTTCGTGCCGCCCCGGCAGACGCGGTTTTCGCGCCGCCCCGGCTGACGCGGTTTCGTGCCGCCCCGGCAGACGCAGTTCGGACTTAGCACTTTTCGGCTGTGCCTGGCTGGCGGCCCACTCACTCGATCGCCATGTCTGTTTGCCACAGTTTTCCCGGTGGTGCCGCACCCGGGCTCGCCCCGGCAGACGCGTTTTTTTTTTTTCTTTCGCCCCGGCTGACGCAGTTTTCGCGCCGCCCCGGCTGACGCGGTTTCGTGCCGCCCCGGCAGACGCGGTTTTTTGCGCCGCCCCGGCTGACGCGGTTTTTGCCGCCCCGGCTGACGCAGTTCGGACTTAGCACTTTTCGGCTGTGCCTGGCTGGCGGCCCACTCACTCGATCGCCATGTCTGTTTGCCACAGTTTTCCCGGTGGTGCCGCACCCGGGCTCGCCCCGGCTGACGCAGTTTTCGCGCCGCCCCGGCTGACGCGGTTTCGTGCCGCCCCGGCAGACGCGGTTTTCGCGCCGCCCCGGCTGACGCGGTTTCGTGCCGCCCCGGCAGACGCAGTTCGGACTTAGCACTTTTCGGCTGTGCCTGGCTGGCGGCCCACTCACTCGATCGCCATGTCTGTTTGCCACAGTTTTCCCGGTGGTGCCGCACCCGGGCTCGCCCCGGCTGACGCAGTTTTCGCGCCGCCCCGGCTGACGCGGTTTCGTGCCGCCCCGGCAGACGCGGTTTTCGCGCCGCCCCGGCTGACGCGGTTTCGTGCCGCCCCGGCAGACGCAGTTCGGACTTAGCACTTTTCGGCTGTGCCTGGCTGGCGGCCCACTCACTCGATCGCCATGTCTGTTTGCCACAGTTTTCCCGGTGGTGCCGCACCCGGGCTCGCCCCGGCAGACGCAGTTTTCGCGCCGCCCCGGCAGACGCGGTTTTCGCGCCGCCCCGGCTGACGCGGTTTTTGCCGCCCCGGCTGACGCAGTTCGGACTTGGCACTTTTTGGGCTGAGCCTGGCTGGCGGCCCACTCACTCGATCGCCATGTCTGTTTGCCACAGTCTTCCCGGTGGTGCCGCACCCGGGCTCGCCCCGGCAGACGCGTTTTTTTTTCTTTCGCCCCGGCAGACGTGGTTCCCCCCCCCCCTTTTCGCTCGCCCCGGCTGACGAGGTTTTCGCGCCGCCCCGGCTGACGCAGTTTTCGCGCCGCCCCGGCTGACGCGGTTTCGTGCCGCCCCGGCTGACGCGGTTTTCGCGCCGCCCCGGCTGACGCGGTTTTTGCGTCGCCCCGGCTGACACGGTTCGGACTTTGCACTTTTCGGCTGTGCCTGGCTGGCGGCCCACTCACTCGATCGCCATGTCTGTTTGCCACAGTTTTCCCGGTGGTGCCGCACCCGGGCTTGCCCCGGCAGACGCGTTTTTTTTTTTTCTTTTCGCCCCGGCTGACGCAGTTTTCGCCCCGCCCCGGCTGACGCGGTTTCGTGCCGCCCCGGCAGACGCGGTTTTTTGCGCCGCCCCGGCTGACGCGGTTTTTGCCGCCCCGGCTGACGCAGTTCGGACTTTGCACTTTTTGGCTGAGCCTGGCTGGCGGCCCACTCACTCGATCGCCATGTCTGTTTGCCACAGTTTTCCCGGTGGTGCCGCACCCGGGCTCGCCCCGGCAGACGCGTTTTTTTTTTTCCTTCGCCCCGGCAGACGTGGTTCCCCCCCCCCCCCTCCGTCTTTCTTTTTGTTTTTTTTTTCGCCGCGGCTGAAGTGGATTTTTCGGTGCCTCGACGCCCCGGTAGTCGCGGTTTTTCCGTTTCCGCACGGCCCCGGCTGACGCTGCTCGGTCACAGTCGCCTTTTGTGAGGATTGCAGACTTCTTGAGCGCGGGTGTTTTTTTTTTGTTGTTGTTGTTGTTTTATTACGCATTCGCTCCAGCAGACGCTGTTTAGACTTTTTGTTTCCTCTTTTATCCTGCGACGAGGTGACGAGGTTTATTCGGTGCCCCGCCGCCCCGGCTGAAGTGATTTTTCCTGTCCCGTGCCGCCCCGGCTGACGCGGTTGGGACTTCGCGTTTGTTCGGCCGCCACGGGTTTTGGCGCACTCGCTCGGTTGCTTGTTGTTGCCACTTGTTGCGAACCCAGGTTTCTTGAGCGAGCGCGGGCGTTTTTTCTTCCTTTCTTTCTTTGTTCTATGTGTTAGCGAATCGGCCTTTAATATCACACGAGGACTCACAACCAACAATTTTCAGTTTGAAGTGTAAAAAATCTGCAGGTGTTGACGTAACTGACTTGCCCCGTACCCTTGAGTACATCCATGAAGTTCTCGTAGTACTACTAAATCGCATTATTCCAAGTGGAGAAATTCCCATAAACTTGCAAACCTCTACACGAAAATCGGTGCGCGTGATAAAGTTGAAAATTATCGTCCGATATCAAATGTGCCTTCTATAACACAAATTCTAGGAAAAAAAAAAAAAAACACTTGTTCGCCGTTCTCTGCGCCGTGACTGGCAGCACTCCGGCGAAGCGAAACGGGGTCGATTCGAGCACGATATCGGCGTCTTTCGACGTGCTCGCCGGCGACCGTCGCACGAGTACGTCGCACGAGCGCGTCTGCCGGGGCGCCGTTTGCGAAGCCGACGCAAAAGTGGGAACCGCCGCTCGGATGATCGCCGCTTTCGGCAGAGTGAGTGTTGGCACTCCGGGGAAGCGAAACAGCGTGAATGCGCCCACGAAATCGGCGTATTTTGAAGTGCCCGCCGGCGACCGTCGCACGAGTACGGTAAACCGCGTCAGCCGGGGCGTAGTTCGGGACGCCGACGAAAAAGTGGGAAGCGCAACTCGGATCTTCGCCGTTTTTGCAGGAGTGAGTGGCGGCCCTCCTGCGAGACCAAGAAGCATCGATTCGTGCACGAATTCGGCGCCTTTCGACGTGATCGCCGGCGACCGTCGCTCGAGTAGGGCAAACCGCGTCTGCCGGGGCGGGCTTCGGGACGCCGATGCGAAAGTGGGAAACGCTGCTCGGATGTTCGCCGTTTTTGGCCGAGTGAGTGCTGGCACTCGGGCGAAGCCAAACGGGGCCGATTACGGCACGATATCGGCGTCTTTCGACGTGCCCGGCGGCGACCGTCGCACGAGTACGGTAAACCGCGTCAGCCCGGGCGGAGTTCGGGACGCCGATGCGAAAGTGGAGAACGCCGCTCGGATCTTCGCCGTTTTTGGAGGAGTGAGTGGCGGCACTCCGGAGAAGCCAAGGAGCGCCAATTAGCGCACGATATCGGCGTCTTTCGACGCGCTCGCCGGCGACCGTCGAACGAGTAGGGCAAACCGCGTCTGCCGGGGCGGGGTTTACGACGCCGACGCAAAAGTGGGAACCGCCGCTCGGATGTTGGCCGTTTTTGGCAGAGTGAGTGCTGGCACACCGGCGACGCGAAAGAGCGCGAAAGCGCCCACGAAAGTGGCGTATTTGGACGTGCTTGACGGCGACCGCTGCAGGAGTACGAAAAACCACGTCAGCCGGGGCGAGCGACCCACGGCGGTCTGGGTGCTTATCGCTGCTATTATAGGGGCACCCCGGCAGACGCAGAAAAAAAAAATTTTTTTTCGACCTTCTTTTTTGCTGGTCGAGCTCGGGTAACCCAGGTCGCAATGGGAGCCGCGCACGAAAGCGGCGTCGCGAGACGCGTTCGCGGTCGCTAGTCGCACGAGCTCGGCAACCGCGTCAGCCGGCGCGGAGTTCGGGATGCCGACGGCTAAGTGGGTACCGCTGCTCGGATGTTCGCCGTTTTTGGCCGAGTGAGTGCTGGCACTCCGGCGAAGCGAAACGGGGCCGATTCGGGCACGATATCGGCGTATTTCGACGTGCTCGCCGGCGACCGTCGCACGAGTACGGCAAAGCGCGTCTGCCGGGGCGAGGTTTGCGATGCCGACGAAAAAGTGGGAAGCGCCGCTCGGATCTTCGCCGTTTTTGCAGGAGTGAGTGGCGGCCCTCCTGCGAGACCAAGAAGCATCGACTCGCGCACGATATCGGTGTCTTTCGACGTGCCCGCCGGCCACCGCCGCACGAGTACGGCAAACCGCGTATGCCGGGGCGGGGTTGGCGACGCCGACGCAAAAGTGGGAACCGCCACTAGGATGTTCGCCGTTTTTGGCAGAGTGAGTGCTGGCACACCGGCGACGCGAAAGAGCGCGAAAGCGCCCACGAAAGTGGCGTATTTGGACGTGCTTGACGGCGACCGCTGCAGGAGTACGAAAAACCACGTCAGCCGGGGCGAGCGACCCACGGCGGTCTGGGTGCTTATCGCTGCTATTATAGGGGCACCCCGGCAGACGCAGAAAAAAAAAATTTTTTTTCGACCTTCTTTTTTGCTGGTCGAGCTCGGGTAACCCAGGTCGCAATGGGAGCCGCGCACGAAAGCGGCGTCGCGAGACGCGTTCGCGGTCGCTAGTCGCACGAGCTCGGCAACCGCGTCAGCCGGCGCGGAGTTCGGGATGCCGACGGCTAAGTGGGTACCGCTGCTCGGATGTTCGCCGTTTTTGGCCGAGTGAGTGCTGGCACTCCGGCGAAGCGAAACGGGGCCGATTCGGGCACGATATCGGCGTATTTCGACGTGCTCGCCGGCGACCGTCGCACGAGTACGGCAAAGCGCGTCTGCCGGGGCGAGGTTTGCGATGCCGACGAAAAAGTGGGAAGCGCCGCTCGGATCTTCGCCGTTTTTGCAGGAGTGAGTGGCGGCCCTCCTGCGAGACCAAGAAGCATCGACTCGCGCACGATATCGGTGTCTTTCGACGTGCCCGCCGGCCACCGCCGCACGAGTACGGCAAACCGCGTATGCCGGGGCGGGGTTGGCGACGCCGACGCAAAAGTGGGAACCGCCACTAGGATGTTCGCCGTTTTTGGCAGAGTGAGTGCTGGCACTCCGGCGAAGCGAAAGAGCGCGAATGCGCCCACGAAAGTGGCGTGTTTGGACGTGCTTGACGACGACCACCGCAGGAAAACGAAAAACCACGTCAGCCGGGGCGAGCGACCCATGGCGGTCTGGGTGCTTATCGCTGCTATTATAGGGGCACCCCGGCAGACGCAAAAAAAAAAAAAATTTTTTTTCGACATTCTTTCTTGCTCGTCGACCTCGGGTGACCCAGGTCGCAGTGGGAGCCGCGCACGAAAGCGGCGTCGCGAGACGGCTTCGCGGTCGCTAGTCGCACGAGCTCGGCAACCGCGTCTGCCGGGGCGGAGTTCGGGACGCCGACGGCTAAGTGGGAACCGCCGCTCGGATGTTCGCCGTTTGTGGCCGAGTGAGTGCTGGCACTCCGGCGAAGCCAAACGGGGCCGATTCCGGCACGATATCGGCGTCTTTCTACGTGCTCGCCGGCGACCGTCGCACGAGTACGGCAAAGTGCGTCTGCCGGGGCGGGGTTTGCGACGCGTACGCAATAGTGAGAACCGTCGCTCGGATGTTCGTCGTCTTTCGCCGAGCCAGTGCTGGCACTCCGGCGAAGCCGAACGGAGCCGATTCGGGCACGATATCGGCGTCTTTCCACGTGCTCGCCGGCGACCGTCGCACGAGTACGGTAAACCGCGTCAGCCGGGGCGGAGTTCGGGACGCCGATGCGAAAGTGGGAAGCGCCGCTCGGATCTTCGCCGTTTTTGGAGGAGTCAGTGGCGGCACTCCGGTGAAGCCAAGGTGCGCCAATTCGCGCACGATATCGGCGTCTTTCGACGTGCCCGCCGGCCACCGTCGCACGAGTACGGCAAACCTCGTCTGCCGGGGCGGGGTTTGCGACGCCGACGCAAAAGTGGGAACCGCCGCTCGGATGTTCGCCGTTTTTGGCAGAGTGAGTGCTGGCACTCCGGCGAAGCGAAAGAGCGTGAATGCACCCACGAAAGTAGCGTATTTGGACGTGCTTGACGGCGACCGCCGCAGGAGTACGAAAAACCACGTCAGCCGGGGCGAGCGACCCACGGCGGTCTGGGTGCTTATCGCTGCTATTATAGGGGCACCCCGGCAGACGCAGAAAGAAAAAAAAAAAAAAATGGGGACATGGCGTGCGTCACCGTGCGGCTTCGCAGCGTTGCCGAAGTCGCCGAGCCCTTCGACTGAGCCGAACGGCGGACAGGGAACGTTGGTCGGCCGTTCTAACCTGTCGGTGCCACGCCGAGACGTCGTTAAGGAAAACCGCGTCGTGGGCCTCTACGACGCCGTCGAGTCGTTGTACGTTTGGTGTCCAGCGTGTCGGCGGCGAGTAGCGGACACGTCGTTCACGACTTCGGTCTTTCGCAGTCGACGCGAACTTGCGGAGAGTCGTGGTGCCTCACGTTTTCGGCAGAAACCGCGGCGGAATTTTCCCGTGCGTGCGCGCACGACCTCGGTGCTGTGCCGTCAGCGTAGTGTTGCACAAACTCGTGGCCTACCCAAGGTGCGGTACGTTTGCGGCCGTATCCTCGGTGGGAATTTCGTGAGTAGGGTCGCAAATTCTACGACCTCGGCGGGTTTGAGAGCGACGTAGACTTGTGGCACGCTCAACGTGCCACACGTTTCGGGGCACACCCGCGGTGAAATTTTCTCGAGTACGCTCGTATTAGTGCCCAAGGAGGTCTGGGTACTTATCGCTGCTATTATGTGGGGGTTCTCGTGAGCGGCGTACGCGAAAGCGACCGGGTGTCTGATATGCGGCGGGCTTCGGCCTCGTCAAGCGTGTCCTCGGGTCTGCTCCAGGGGAATCCACGGCAGTCGTCTGCAGCCTCATCCGCTTGATGCGTTAGGGGCTGGTTGTCGGACGGTGCCGTTTTACCACGATATCGAGGTGTGTTCCGTGTCGTCCTCGGGCGATTCAGATGCGAAAGCGCCGAAGACGCGGGCGTGACCCGTCGTCTGGCGGCTTTGCAGTCTCGGCTCCGTTGCTAGTTCCGGCCGGTCCACCGACAGTGCAGCGGGCTTGGGCAACCCGCACGGCGCGACCGAGTCGATGCAACGAAAAAGAGCGAGCATGAACGTGCTTCTTGCCGCACGGCTCCCACTCGTCTTTCGGGAAGGTTGTGCCGTAGCGAGCTCGAACGCCGTCATCTCGGAGTGCAAAATAAGCGTGTTGGGGCGCCTGAAGGTGGCCTCCGCCGCACACAGACTGCGTCCGGCCCGCCGAAGGCGAGGACGGACGCGCAGTCGAACGATTACCTGGTTGATCCTGCCAGTAATCATATGCTTGTCTCAAAGATTAAGCCATGCATGTCTAAGTACATGCCGAAATAAGGCGAAACCGCGAATGGCTCATTAAATCAGTTATGGTTCCTTAGATCGTTTCTTCCTACTTGGATAACTGTGGCAATTCTAGAGCTAATACATGCAGTGAGCCTGGAGCCCTTTGGGTAACGGGTGCTTTTATTAGACCAAGATCGATCGGGTTTCGGCCCGTATTGTGTGGTGACTCTGGATAACTTTGTGCTGATCGCATGGCCACGAGCCGGCGACGTTTCTTTCAAGTGTCTGCCTTATCAACTTTCGATGGTAGGTTACTTGCTTACCATGGTTGTTACGGGTAACGGAGAATCAGGGTTCGATTCCGGAGAGGGAGCCTGAGAAACGGCTACCACATCCAAGGAAGGCAGCAGGCGCGCAAATTACCCACTCCCGGCACGGGGAGGTAGTGACGAAAAATAACAATACGGGACTCTTTTGAGGCCCCGTAATTGAAATGAGTACACTCTAAATCCTTTAACGAGGATCAATTGGAGGGCAAGTCTGGTGCCAGCAGCCGCGGTAATTCCAGCTCCAATAGCGTATACTAAAGCTGCTGCGGTTAAAAAGCTCGTAGTTGGATCTCAGTTCCAGACGAGTAGTGCATCTACCCGATGCGACGGCTCGGACTGAACATCATGCCGGTTCTTTCTTGGTGCACTTCATTGTGTGCCTCGAGATGGCCGGTGCTTTTACTTTGAAAAAATTAGAGTGCTCAACGCAGGCGAGTCGCCTGAATAAACTTGCATGGAATAATAGAACAAGACCTCGTTTCTGTTCTGTTGGTTTTTGGAATACGAGGTAATGATTAAGAGGGACGGACGGGGGCATTCGTATTGCGGCGCTAGAGGTGAAATTCTTGGACCGTCGCAAGACGAACTACTGCGAAAGCATTTGCCAAGAATGTTTTCATTGATCAAGAACGAAAGTCAGAGGTTCGAAGGCGATCAGATACCGCCCTAGTTCTGACCATAAACGATGCCAACCAGCGATCCGCCTGAGTTACTCAAATGACTCGGCGGGCAGCTTCCGGGAAACCAAAGTATTTGGGTTCCGGGGGAAGTATGGTTGCAAAGCTGAAACTTAAAGGAATTGACGGAAGGGCACCACCAGGAGTGGAGCCTGCGGCTTAATTTGACTCAACACGGGAAAACTTACCCGGCCCGGACACTGGGAGGATTGACAGATTGAGAGCTCTTTCTTGATTCGGTGGATGGTGGTGCATGGCCGTTCTTAGTTGGTGGAGCGATTTGTCTGGTTAATTCCGATAACGAACGAGACTCTAGCCTATTAAATAGGTGCGGGGTTCCCAGCACCTTACAACCTTCTTAGAGGGACAAGCGGCTCCTAGCCGCACGAAACAGAGCAATAACAGGTCTGTGATGCCCTTAGATGTCCGGGGCCGCACGCGCGCTACACTGAAGGAAGCAGCGTGTCTTTATCCCTGTCTGAAAAGACTGGGTAACCCGTGGAACTTCTTTCGTGATTGGGATAGGGGCTTGCAATTGTTCCCCTTGAACGAGGAATTCCCAGTAAGCGCGAGTCATAAGCTCGCGTTGATTACGTCCCTGCCCTTTGTACACACCGCCCGTCGCTACTACCGATTGAATGATTTAGTGAGGTCTTCGGACCGATGTCCGGCGCGGCCTTTCGGTTGCGCCGGTCTGTTGGAAAGATGACCAAACTTGATCATTTAGAGGAAGTAAAAGTCGTAACAAGGTTTCCGTAGGTGAACCTGCGGAAGGATCATTAACGGATTGTGAAGGGTGAGCGCCTCAGCTGCGTCTGCGCCCGACACTTTCTGCCGCTGACCCCGTTTGGACGCGGGGTCGGCTTTTCCCCACGGGGCTGCCTGAATGTGGAGC
>NW_027464852.1:0-48000 GCF_043290135.1 Rhipicephalus microplus
TAGCGCGATCGGCTGTTAACCGAAAGGTTGGAGGTTCGAGCCCTCCCGGGAGTGGTGTGTTGCTTTTTTCTTTGCGCTGATAGCTTTGAAGATATATGCTGATGGTGGTGAGAGTGGAGCACGACTGTCTTCGTGGCGCAATTGGCTATCGCGGTCGGCTGTTAACCGAAATGTTGGAGTTTCGAGCTCACCCGGTCGTGGTGCGGTGCTTTTTTTTCTTTGCGCTGATAGCTTTGGAGAAATGTTCTGACGGTGGTGAGATTGAAGCACGACTGTCTCCGTGGCGCAAATTTCTAGCACGTTCGGCTGTTAAACGAAAACTTGGAGTTTCGAGCCCACCCGGTGGTGGTGCGGCGCTTCTTTTTTTTGGGCTGATAGCTCTGAAGAAAGGTTATGACGGGGGTGAGAGTGGAGCACGACTGTCTCCGTGGCGCAATTGGCTAGCGCGATAAGCTGTTAACCGAAAGGTTGGAGGTTTGAGCCCACCCAGTGGTGGTGCGGCGCTTTTTTTTCTTTGGGCTGAGAGCTTTGAAGATATGTTCTGATAATGGTGAGAGCGGAGCAGGACACTCTTCGTGGCGCATGCGCATTGGCTAGCGCGATCAGCTGTTAACCGAAAGGTTTGAGGTTTGAGCCCAACCGGTGGTGGTGCGGCGCTTTTTTTTCTTTGGGCTGATAGCTTTGAAGATATGTTCTGTTGGTGGTGAGAGTGGAGCAGGACACTCTCCGTGGCGCGATTGGCTAGCGCGATCGGCTGTTAACCGATAGGTTGGAGGTTCGAGCCCTACCGAAAATGGTGTGTTGCTTTTTTCTTTGCGCTGATAGCTTTGAAGATATATTCTGATGGTGGTGAGAGTGGAGCACGACTGTCTCTGTGGCGCAATTGGCTAGCGCGGTCGGCTGTTAACCGAAATGTTGGAGGTTCGAGCCCACCCGGTCGTGGTGGGGCGCTTTTTTTCTTTGCGCTGATAGCTTTGGACAAATGTTCTGACGGTGGTGAGATTGGAGTACGACTGTCTCCGTGGCGCAATTGGCTAGTACGTTCGGCTGTTAACCGAAAAGTTCGAGTTTGGAGCCAACGCGGTGGTGGTGCGGCGCTTCTTTTTCTTTGGGCTGATAGCTCTGAAGAAATGTTCTGATAATGGTGAGAGTGGAGCAGGACACTCTCCGTGGCGCGATTGGCTAACGCGATCGGCTGTTGACCGAAAAATTGGAGGTTTGAGCCCTCCCGGGAGTGGTGTGTTGCTTTTCTCTTTGCGCTGATACCTTTGGAAAAATGTTCTGATGGTGGTGAGAGTGGAGCACGACTGTCTCCGTGGCGCAATTGGCTAGCGCGATCGGCTGTTAACCGAAAGGTTGGAGGCTCGAGCCCAGCCGGTGGCGGTGCGGTGCTTCTTTTTCTTTGGGCTGATAGCTCTGAAGAAATGTTGTGACGGGGGTGAGAGTGGAGCACGACTGTCTCCGTTACGCATGCGCATTGGCTTGCACGATCAGCTGTTAACCGAAAGGTTGGAGGTTTGAGCCCACCCGGTGGTGGTGCGGCGCTTTTTTTCTTTGGGCTGATTGCTTTGAAGATATGTTCTGATGGTGGTGAGAGTGGAGCAGGACACTCTCCGTGGCGCGATTGGCTAGCGCGATCGGCTGTTAAGCGAAAGGTTGGAGGTTCGAGCCCTCCCGGGAGTGGTGTGTTGCTTTTTTCTTTGCGCTGATAGCTTTGAACAAATGTTCTGACGGTGGTGAGAGTGGAGCACGACTGTCTCCGTGGCGCAATTGGCTAGCGCGATCAGCTGTTAACCGAAAGGTTGGAGGTTTCAGCCCAACCGGTGGTGGTACGGCGCTTTTTTTCTTTGGGCTGATAGCTTTGAAGATATGTTCTGATGGTGGTGAGAGTGGAGCAAGACACTCTCCGTGGCGCGATTGCCTAGCGCGATCGGCTGTTAACCGAAAGGTTGGAGTTTCGAGCCATCCCGGGAGTGGTGTGTCGCTTTTTTCTTTGCGCTGATAGCTTTGAAGATATGTTCTGATGGTGGTGAGAGTGGAGCACGAATGTCTCCGTGGCGCCATTGGCTAGCGCGATCGGCTGTTAACCGACAGGTTTGGAGGTTCGAGCGCTCCCGGTGGTGGTGCGGCGCTTTTTTTCCTTTGGGCTGATAGCTCTGAAAAAATGCTGTGACGGAGGTGAGAGTGGAGCAAGACTGTCTCCGTGGCGCATGCGCATTGGCTAGCGCGATCAGTTTTTAACCGAAAAGTTGGAGGTTTGAGCACACCCGGTGGTGGTGCGGCGCTTTTTTTTTCTTTGGGCTGATAGCTTTGAAGATATGTTCTGATGGTGGTGAGAGTAAAGCAGGACACTCTTCGTGGCGCAAATGACTAGCGCGATCGGCTGTTAACCGAAAGGTTTGGAGGTTCGAGCCCTCCCGGGAGTGGTGTGTTGCTTTTTTCTTTGCACTGATACCTATGAAGATGTGTTCTGATGGTGGTGAGAGTAAAGCACGACTGTCTCCGTGGACGCAATTGGCTAGCGCGATCGGCTGTTAACCAAAAGGTTGGAGTTTCGAGCCCTCCCGGGAGTGGTGTGTTGCTTTTTCTTTGCACTGATAGCTTTGAAGACATGTTCTGACGATGGTGAGATTGGAGCACGACTGTCTCCGTGGCGCAATTTGCTGGCGCGATCGGCTGTTAACCGAAAGGTTGGAGGTTCGAGCCCTCCCGGGAGTGGTGTGTTGCTTTTTCTTTGCACTGATAGCTTTGAAGACATGTTCTGACGATGGTGAGATTGGAGCAAGACTGTCTCGGTGGCGCAATTTGCTAGCGCGATCGGCTGTTAACCGAAAGGTTGGAGGTTTGAGCCCTCCCAGGAAAGGTGTGCTGCTTTTTTTTGCGCTGATAGCTTTGGAGAAATGTTCTGACGGTGGTGAGATTGGAGCACGACTGTCTCCGTGGTGCAATTGGCTAGCACATTCGGCTGATAACCGAAAAATTGGAGTTTCGAGCCCTCCCGGGAGTGGTGTGTCGCTTTTTTCTTTGCGCTGATAGCTTTGAAGATATGTTCTGATGGTGGTGAGAGTGGAGCATGACTGTCTCCGTGGCGCAATTGGCTAGCGCGTTCGGCTGTTAACCGAAAGGTTGGAGGCTCGAGCCCAGCCGGTGGTGCGGCGCTTCTTTTTCTTTGGGCTGATAGCTCTGAAGAAAGGTTGTGACGGGGGTGAGAGTGGAGCACGACTGTCTCCGTGGCGCATGCGCATTGACTAGCGCGATTGGCTGTTAACCGAAAGGTTGGAGTTTCGAGCCATCCCGGGAGTGGTGTGTCGCTTTTTTCATTGCGCTGATAGCTTTGAAGAGATGTTCTGATGGTGGTGAGAGTGGAGCACGACTGTCTCCGTGGCGCAATTGGCTAGCGCGATCGGCTGTTAACCGAAAGGTTGCAGGCTCGAGCCCAGCCGGTAGCGGTGCGGCGCTTCTTTTTCTTTGGGCTGATAGCTCTGAAGAAATGTTGTGATGGCGGTGAGAGTGGAGCACGACTGTCTCCGTGGCGCATGCGCATTGGCTAGCGCGATCAGCTGTTAACCGAAAGGTTGGAGGTTTGAGCCCACCCGGTGGTGGTGCGGCGCTTTTTTTCTTTGGGCTGATAGCTCTGAAGATATGTTCTGATGGTGGTGAGAGTGGAGCAGGACACTCTCCGTGGCGCGATTGCCTAGCGCGATCGGCTGTTAACCGAAAGTTTGGAGGTTCGAGTCCTCCCTGTAGTGGTGTGTTGCTATTTTCTTTGCGCTGATAGCTTTGAAGATATATTCTGATGGTTGTGAGAGTGGAGCACGACTGTCTCCGTGGCGCAATTGGCTATCGCGGTAGGCTGTTAACCGAAATGTTGGAGTTTCGAGCTCACCCGGTCGTGGTGCGGTGCTTTTTTTTGCGCTGATAGCTTTGGAGAAATGTTCTGACGGTGGTGAGATTGAAGCATGACTGTCTCCGTGGCGCAATTTTCTAGCACGTTCGGCTGTTAAACGAAAACTTGGAGTTTCGAGCCCACCCGGTAGTGGTGCGGCGCTTCTTTTTTTTGGGCTGATAGCTCTGAAGTAAGGTTATGACGGGGGTGAGAGTGGAGCACGACTGTCTCCGTGGCGCAATTGGCTAGCGCGATCAGCTGTTAACCGAAAGGTTGGTGGTTTGAGCCCACCCGGTGGTGGTGCGGCGCTTTTTTTTCTTTGGGCTGATAGCTTTGAAGATGTGTTCTGATAATGGTGAGAGTGGAGCAGGACACTCTCCGTGGCGCGATGGGCTAGCGCGATCGGCTGTTAACCGAAAGGTTGGAGGTTCAAGCCCTCCCGGGAGTGGTGTGTTGCTTTTTTCTTTGCGCTGATAGCTTTGGAGAAATGTTCTGACAGTGGTTAGAGAGGAGCACGACTGTCTCCGTGGCGATTTTGGCTAGCGCGATGGGCTGTTAACCGAAAGGTTGGAGGTTCGAGCCCACCCGGTGGTGGTGCGTCGCTTTTTTTTCTTTGGGCTGATAGCTCTGAAGAAACGTTCTGACGGTGGTGAGAGTGGAGCACGACTGTCTCTGTGGCGCAATCGGCTAGCGCGATCGGTTGTTAACCAAAAGATTGGAGTTTCCAGCCCTCCCGGGAGTGGTGTGTTGCTTTTTTTTGCGCTGATAGCTTTGGAGACATGTTCTGACGGTGGTGAGAGTGGAGCATGACTGTCTCCGTGGCGCAATTGGCTAGCGCGATCGGCTGTTAACCGAAAGGTTGGAGGCTCGAGCCCAGCCGGTGGTGGTGCGGTGCTTCTTTTTCTTTGGGCTGATAGCTCTGAAGAAATGTTGTGACGGGGGTGAGAGTGGAGCACGACTGTCTCCGTGGCGCATGCGCATTGGCTAGCGCGATCAGCTGTTAACCGAAAGGTTGGAGGTTTGAGCCCAACCGGTGGTGGTGCGGCACTTTTTTTTCTTTGGGCTGATAGCTTTGAAAATATGTTCTGTTGGTGGTGAGAGTGGAGAAGGACACTCTCCGTGGCGCGACTGGCTAGCGCGATCGGCTGTTAACCGAAAGGTTGGAGGTTCAAGCCCTCCCGGGAGTGGTGTGTTGCTTTTTTCTTTGCGCTGATAGCTTTGAAGCTATGTTCTGATGGTGGTGAGAGTGGAGCACGACTGTCTCCGTGGCGCAATTGGCTAGCGCGATGGGCTGTTAACCGAAAGTTTGGAGGTTCGAGCCCACCCGTTGGTGGTGCGGCGCTTTTTTTCCTTTGGGCTGATAGCTCTGAAGAAATCTTCTGACGGTGGAGCACGACTGTCTCCGTGGCACAATTGGCTAGCGCGATCGGCTGTTAACCGAAAGGTTGGAGGTTCGAGCCCTCCCGGGAGTAGTGTGTTGCTTTTTTCTTTGCACTGATAGCTTTGAAGATGTGTTCTGATGGTGGTGAGAGTGAAGCACGACTGTCTCCGTGGACGCAATTGGCTAGCGCGATCGGCTGTTAACCGAAAGGTTGGAGGTTCGAGCCCTCCCGGGAGTGGTGTGTTGCTTTTTTCTTTGCGCTGATAGCTTTGAAGATGTGTTCTGATGGTGGTGAGTGTGGAGCACGACTGTCTCCGTGGCGCAATTGGCTAGCGCGATCGGCTGTTAACCGAAAGGTTGGAGGTTCGAGCCCACCCGGTGGTTTGCTTTTTTCTTTGCGCTGATAGCTTTGGAGACATGTTCTGACGGTGGTTAGAGTGGAGCAGGACTGCCTCCGTGGCGCAATTGCCAAGCGCAATCGGCTGTTAACCGAAAGGCTGGAGGTTCGAGCGCTCCCGGGGACGGTATGTCGCTTTTTTTTCTTTGCGCTGATTGCTTTGAAGAAATGTTCTGACAGTGGTGAGAGTGGAGCACGACTGTCTCCGTGGCGATTTTCGCTAGCGCGATGGGCTGTTAACCGAAAGGTTGGAGGTTCGAGCCCACCCGGTGGTGGTGCGGCGCTTTTTTTCCTTTAGGCTGATAGCTCTGAAGAAATGTTCTGACGGTGGTGAGAGTGGAGCACGACTGTCTCCGTGGCGCAATCGGCTAGCGCGATCGGTTATTAACCAAAAGGTTTGGAGGTTCGAGCCCTCCCGGGAGTGGTGTGTTGCTTTTTCTTTGCACTGATAGCTTTGGAGACATGTTCTGACGATGGTGAGATTGGAGCACGGCTGTCTCCGTGGCGCAATTTGCTAGCGCGATCGGCTGTTAAGCGAAAGGTTGGATGTTCGAGCCCTCCCGGGGATGGTGTGTCGCTTTTTTTTCTTTGCGCTGATAGCTTTGGAGAAATGTCCTGACAGTGGTGAGAGTGGAGCACGACTGTCTCCGTGGCGATTTTGGCTAGCGCGATGGGCTGTTAACCGAAAGGTTGGAGGTTCGAGCGCACCCGGTGGTGGTGCGTCGCTTTTTTTCCTTTGGGCTGATAGCTCTGAAGAAATGTTCTGACGGTGGAGAGTGGAGCACGACTGTCTCCGTGGCACAATCGGCTAGCGCGATCGGTTGTTAACCAAAAGGTTGGAGTTTCGAGCCCACCCAGGAGTGGTGTGTTGCTTTTTCTTTGCACTGATAGCTTTGAAGACATGTTCTGACGATGGTGAGATTGGAGCACGGCTGTCTCCGTGGCGCAATTGGCTAGCGCGATCGGCTGTTAAGCGAAAGGTTGGAGGTTGGAGCCCTCCCGGGGATGGTGTGTCGCTTTTTTTTCTTGGCGCTGATAGCTTTGGAGAAATGTCCTGACAGTGGTGAGAGGGGAGCACGACTGTCTCCGTGGCGATTTTGGCTAGCGCGATGGGCTGTTAACCGAAAGGTTGGAGGTTCGAGCGCACCCGGTGGTGGTGCGGCGCTTTTTTTCCTTTATGCTGATAGCTCTGGAGAAATGTTCTGACGGTGGTGAGAGTGGAGCACGACTGTCTCCGTGGCGCAATCGGCTAGCGCGATCGGTTATTAACCAAAAGGGTTGGAGGTTCGAGCCCTCCCGGGAGTGGTGTGTTGCTTTTTTCTTTGCAGTGATAGCTATGAAGATGTGTTCTGATGGTGGTGAGAGTGAAGCACGACGGTCTCCGTGGACGCCATTGGCTAGCGCGATCGGCTGTTAACCTAAAGGTTGAAGTTTCGAGCCCTCACGGGAGTGGTGTGTTGCTTTTTCTTTGCACTGATAGCTTTGGAGACATGTTCTGACGATGGTGAGATTGGAGCACGGCTGTCTCCGTGGCGCAATTTGCTAGCGCGATCGGCTGTTAAGCGAAAGGTTGGAGGTTCGAGCCCTCCCGGGGATGGTGTGTCGCTTTTTTTTCTTGGCGCTGATAGCTTTGGAGAAATGTCCTGACAGTGGTGAAAGTGGAGCACGACTGTCTCCGTGGCGATTTTTGCTAGCGCGATGGGCTGTTAACCGAAAGGTTGGAGGTTCGAGCGCACCCGGTGGGTGTGCGTCGCTTTTTTTCCTTTGGGCTGATAGCTCTGAAGAAATGTTCTGATGGTGGTGAGAGTGGAGCACGACTGTCTCCGTGGCGCAATCGGCTAGCGCGATCGGTTGTTAACCAAAAGGTGGGAGTTTCGAGCCCACCTGGTGGTGGTGCGGCGCTTCTTTTTCTTTGGGCTGATAGCTCTGAAGAAAGGTTATGACGGGAGTGAGAGTGGAGCAGGACTGTCTCCGTGGCGCAATCGGCTAGCGCGATCAGCTGTTAACCGGAAGGTTGGTGGTTTGAGCCCACACGGTGGTGGTGCGGCGCTTTTTTTTCTTTGGACTGATAGATTTGAAGATATGTTCTGATAGTGGTGAGAGTGGAGCAGGACACTCTCCGTGGCGCGATTGTCTAGCGCGATCGGCTGTTAACCGAAACGTTGGAGGTTCAAGCCCTCCCGGGAGTGGTGTGTTGCTTTTTTCTTTGCGCTGATAGCTTTGAAGCTATGTTCTGATAGAAGTGAGAGTGGAGCACGACTGTGTCCGTGGCGCAATAGGCTAGCGCGATAGGCTGTTAACCGAAAGTTTGGAGGTTCGAGCCCACCCGGGAGTGGTGTGTTGCTTTTTTCTTTGCGCTAATACCTTTGGAGACATGTTCTGATGGTGGTGAGATTGGAGCACGACTGTCTCCGTGGCGCACTTGGCTAGCACGTTCCGCTGTTAACCGAAAAATTGGAGGTTTGAGCCCTCCTGGGAGTGGTGCGGCGCTTTTTTTTTCTTTGGGCTGATAGCTTTGAAGATATGTTCTGTTGGTGGTGAGAGTGGAGCAGGACACTCTGCGTGGCGTGATTGGCTAGTGCGATCTGCTGTTGACCGAAAGGTTGGAGGTTCAAGCCCTCCCGGGAGTGGTGTGTTGCTTTTTTCTTTGCGCTGATAGCTTTGAAGCTATGTTCTGATGGTGCTGAGAGTGGAGCACGACTGTCTCCGTGGCGCAATTGGCTAGCGCGATGGGCCGTTAACTGAAAGTTTGGAGGTTCGAGCCCACCCGGTGGTGGTGCGGCGCTTTTCTTCCTTTGGGCTGATAGCTCTGAAGAAATGTTCTGACGGTGTTGAGAGTGGAGCACGACTGTCTCCGTGGCGCAATTGGCTAGCGCGATCAGCTGTTAACCGAAAGGTTGGAGGTTTGAGCCCTCCCGGGAGTAGTGTGTTGCTTTTTTCTTTGCACTGATAGCTTTGAAGATGTGTTCTGATGGTGGTGAGAGTGAAGCACGACTGTCTCCGTGGCGCAATTGGCTAGCGCGATGGGCTGTTAACCGAAAGGTTGGAGGTTCGAGCCCTCCCGGGAGTGGTGTGTTGCTTTTTTCTTTGCGCTGATAGCTTTGAAGATGTGTTCTGATGGTGGTGAGTGTGGAGCACGACTGTCTCCGTGGCGCAATTGGCTAGCGCGATCGGCTGTTAACCGAAAGGTTGGAGGTTCGAGCCCACCCGGTGGTTTGCTTTTTTCTTTGCGCTGATAGCTTTGGAGACATGTTCTGACGGTGGTTAGAGTGGAGCAGGACTGCCTCCGTGGCGCAATTGCCAAGCGCAATCGGCTGTTAACCGAAAGGCTGGAGGTTCGAGCGCTCCCGGGGACGGTATGTCGCTTTTTTTTCTTTGCGCTGATTGCTTTGAAGAAATGTTCTGACAGTGGTGAGAGTGGAGCACGACTGTCTCCGTGGCGATTTTCGCTAGCGCGATGGGCTGTTAACCGAAAGGTTGGAGGTTCGAGCCCACCCGGTGGTGGTGCGGCGCTTTTTTTCCTTTAGGCTGATAGCTCTGAAGAAATGTTCTGACGGTGGTGAGAGTGGAGCACGACTGTCTCCGTGGCGCAATCGGCTAGCGCGATCGGTTATTAACCAAAAGGTTTGGAGGTTCGAGCCCTCCCGGGAGTGGTGTGTTGCTTTTTCTTTGCACTGATAGCTTTGGAGACATGTTCTGACGATGGTGAGATTGGAGCACGGCTGTCTCCGTGGCGCAATTTGCTAGCGCGATCGGCTGTTAAGCGAAAGGTTGGATGTTCGAGCCCTCCCGGGGATGGTGTGTCGCTTTTTTTTCTTTGCGCTGATAGCTTTGGAGAAATGTCCTGACAGTGGTGAGAGTGGAGCACGACTGTCTCCGTGGCGATTTTGGCTAGCGCGATGGGCTGTTAACCGAAAGGTTGGAGGTTCGAGCGCACCCGGTGGTGGTGCGTCGCTTTTTTTCCTTTGGGCTGATAGCTCTGAAGAAATGTTCTGACGGTGGAGAGTGGAGCACGACTGTCTCCGTGGCACAATCGGCTAGCGCGATCGGTTGTTAACCAAAAGGTTGGAGTTTCGAGCCCACCCAGGAGTGGTGTGTTGCTTTTTCTTTGCACTGATAGCTTTGAAGACATGTTCTGACGATGGTGAGATTGGAGCACGGCTGTCTCCGTGGCGCAATTGGCTAGCGCGATCGGCTGTTAAGCGAAAGGTTGGAGGTTGGAGCCCTCCCGGGGATGGTGTGTCGCTTTTTTTTCTTGGCGCTGATAGCTTTGGAGAAATGTCCTGACAGTGGTGAGAGGGGAGCACGACTGTCTCCGTGGCGATTTTGGCTAGCGCGATGGGCTGTTAACCGAAAGGTTGGAGGTTCGAGCGCACCCGGTGGTGGTGCGGCGCTTTTTTTCCTTTATGCTGATAGCTCTGGAGAAATGTTCTGACGGTGGTGAGAGTGGAGCACGACTGTCTCCGTGGCGCAATCGGCTAGCGCGATCGGTTATTAACCAAAAGGGTTGGAGGTTCGAGCCCTCCCGGGAGTGGTGTGTTGCTTTTTTCTTTGCAGTGATAGCTATGAAGATGTGTTCTGATGGTGGTGAGAGTGAAGCACGACGGTCTCCGTGGACGCCATTGGCTAGCGCGATCGGCTGTTAACCTAAAGGTTGAAGTTTCGAGCCCTCACGGGAGTGGTGTGTTGCTTTTTCTTTGCACTGATAGCTTTGGAGACATGTTCTGACGATGGTGAGATTGGAGCACGGCTGTCTCCGTGGCGCAATTTGCTAGCGCGATCGGCTGTTAAGCGAAAGGTTGGAGGTTCGAGCCCTCCCGGGGATGGTGTGTCGCTTTTTTTTCTTGGCGCTGATAGCTTTGGAGAAATGTCCTGACAGTGGTGAAAGTGGAGCACGACTGTCTCCGTGGCGATTTTTGCTAGCGCGATGGGCTGTTAACCGAAAGGTTGGAGGTTCGAGCGCACCCGGTGGGTGTGCGTCGCTTTTTTTCCTTTGGGCTGATAGCTCTGAAGAAATGTTCTGATGGTGGTGAGAGTGGAGCACGACTGTCTCCGTGGCGCAATCGGCTAGCGCGATCGGTTGTTAACCAAAAGGTGGGAGTTTCGAGCCCACCTGGTGGTGGTGCGGCGCTTCTTTTTCTTTGGGCTGATAGCTCTGAAGAAAGGTTATGACGGGAGTGAGAGTGGAGCAGGACTGTCTCCGTGGCGCAATCGGCTAGCGCGATCAGCTGTTAACCGGAAGGTTGGTGGTTTGAGCCCACACGGTGGTGGTGCGGCGCTTTTTTTTCTTTGGACTGATAGATTTGAAGATATGTTCTGATAGTGGTGAGAGTGGAGCAGGACACTCTCCGTGGCGCGATTGTCTAGCGCGATCGGCTGTTAACCGAAACGTTGGAGGTTCAAGCCCTCCCGGGAGTGGTGTGTTGCTTTTTTCTTTGCGCTGATAGCTTTGAAGCTATGTTCTGATAGAAGTGAGAGTGGAGCACGACTGTGTCCGTGGCGCAATAGGCTAGCGCGATAGGCTGTTAACCGAAAGTTTGGAGGTTCGAGCCCACCCGGGAGTGGTGTGTTGCTTTTTTCTTTGCGCTAATACCTTTGGAGACATGTTCTGATGGTGGTGAGATTGGAGCACGACTGTCTCCGTGGCGCACTTGGCTAGCACGTTCCGCTGTTAACCGAAAAATTGGAGGTTTGAGCCCTCCTGGGAGTGGTGCGGCGCTTTTTTTTTCTTTGGGCTGATAGCTTTGAAGATATGTTCTGTTGGTGGTGAGAGTGGAGCAGGACACTCTGCGTGGCGTGATTGGCTAGTGCGATCTGCTGTTGACCGAAAGGTTGGAGGTTCAAGCCCTCCCGGGAGTGGTGTGTTGCTTTTTTCTTTGCGCTGATAGCTTTGAAGCTATGTTCTGATGGTGCTGAGAGTGGAGCACGACTGTCTCCGTGGCGCAATTGGCTAGCGCGATGGGCCGTTAACTGAAAGTTTGGAGGTTCGAGCCCACCCGGTGGTGGTGCGGCGCTTTTCTTCCTTTGGGCTGATAGCTCTGAAGAAATGTTCTGACGGTGTTGAGAGTGGAGCACGACTGTCTCCGTGGCGCAATTGGCTAGCGCGATCAGCTGTTAACCGAAAGGTTGGAGGTTTGAGCCCTCCCGGGAGTAGTGTGTTGCTTTTTTCTTTGCACTGATAGCTTTGAAGATGTGTTCTGATGGTGGTGAGAGTGAAGCACGACTGTCTCCGTGGCGCAATTGGCTAGCGCGATGGGCTGTTAACTGAAAGTTTGGAGGTTCGAGCCCTCCCGGGAGTGGTGTGTTGCTTTTTTCTTTGCGCTGATAGCTTTGAAGCTATGTTCTGATGGTTGTGAGTGTGGAGCACGACTGTCTCCGTGGCGCAATTGGCTAGCGCGATCGGCTGTTAACCGAAAGGTTGGAGGTTCGAGCCCACCCGGTGGTTTGCTTTTTTCTTTGCGCTGATAGCTTTGGAGACATGTTCTGACGGTGGTGAGAGTGGAGCAGGACTGGCTCGGTGGCGCAATTGCCTAGCGCAATCGGCTGTTAACTGAAAGGCTGGAGGTTCGAGCGCTCCCGGGGATTGTGTGTCGCTTTTTTTTCTTTGCGCTGATAGCTTTGGAGAAATGTTCTGACAGTGGTGAGACTGGAGCACGACTGTGTCCGTGGCGATTTTCGCTAGCCCGATGGTTTGTTAACCGAAAGGTTGGAGGTTCGAGCCCCCCCGGTGGTGGTGCGGCGCTTTTTTTCCTTTAGGCTGATAGCTCTGAAGAAATGTTCTGACGGTGGTGAGAGTGGAGCACGACTGTCTCCGTGGCGCAATTGGCTAGCGCGATCGGCTGTTAACCGAAAGGTTTGAGGTTCGAGCCCACCCGGTAATGGTGCGGCGCTTTTTTTTCTTTGAGCTGATAGCTTTGATGATATGTTCTGATGGTGGTGAGAGTGGAGCAGGACTGTCTCGGTCGCCCAATTGTCTAGCACGTTCGGCTGTTAACCGAAAAATTGGAGGTTTGAGCCCTCCCAGGAGTGGTGTGTTGCTTTTTCTCTTTGCGCTGATAGCTGTGGAGAAATGTTCTGACGGTGGTGAGATTGGAGCACGACTATCTCCGTGGCGCAATTTGCTAGCGCGATCGGCTGTTGACCGAAAGGTTGGAGGTTCAAGCCCTCCCGGGAGTGGTGTGTTGCTTTTTTCTTTGCGCTGATAGCTTTGAAGCTATGTTCTGATGGTGGTGAGAGTGGAGCACGACTGTCTCCGTGGCGCAATTGGCTAGCGCGATGGGCTGTTAACCGAAAGTTTGGAGGTTCGAGCCCACCCGGTGGTGGTGCGGCGCTTTTTTTCCTTTGGGCTGATAGCTCTGAAGAAATCTTGTGACGGTGGAGCACGACTGTCTCCGTGGCACAATTGGCTAGCGCGATCGGCTGTTAACCGAAAGGTTGGAGGTTCGAGCCCTCCCGGGAGTAGTGTGTTGCTTTTTTCTTTGCACTGATAGCTTTGAAGATGTGTTCTGATGGTGGTGAGAGTGAAGCACGACTGTCTCCGTGGACGCAATTGGCTAGCGCGATCGGCTGTTAACCGAAAGGTTGGAGGTTCGAGCCCTCCCGGGAGTGGTGTGTTGCTTTTTTCTTTGCGCTGATAGCTTTGAAGATGTGTTCTGATGGTGGTGAGTGTGGAGCACGACTGTCTCCGTGGCGCAATTGGCTAGCGCGATCGGCTGTTAACCGAAAGGTTGGAGGTTCGAGCCCACCCGGTGGTTTGCTTTTTTCTTTGCGCTGATAGCTTTGGAGACATGTTCTGACGGTGGTTAGAGTGGAGCAGGACTGCCTCCGTGGCGCAATTGCCAAGCGCAATCGGCTGTTAACCGAAAGGCTGGAGGTTCGAGCGCTCCCGGGGACGGTATGTCGCTTTTTTTTCTTTGCGCTGATTGCTTTGAAGAAATGTTCTGACAGTGGTGAGAGTGGAGCACGACTGTCTCCGTGGCGATTTTCGCTAGCGCGATGGGCTGTTAACCGAAAGGTTGGAGGTTCGAGCCCACCCGGTGGTGGTGCGGCGCTTTTTTTCCTTTAGGCTGATAGCTCTGAAGAAATGTTCTGACGGTGGTGAGAGTGGAGCACGACTGTCTCCGTGGCGCAATCGGCTAGCGCGATCGGTTATTAACCAAAAGGTTTGGAGGTTCGAGCCCTCCCGGGAGTGGTGTGTTGCTTTTTCTTTGCACTGATAGCTTTGGAGACATGTTCTGACGATGGTGAGATTGGAGCACGGCTGTCTCCGTGGCGCAATTTGCTAGCGCGATCGGCTGTTAAGCGAAAGGTTGGATGTTCGAGCCCTCCCGGGGATGGTGTGTCGCTTTTTTTTCTTTGCGCTGATAGCTTTGGAGAAATGTCCTGACAGTGGTGAGAGTGGAGCACGACTGTCTCCGTGGCGATTTTGGCTAGCGCGATGGGCTGTTAACCGAAAGGTTGGAGGTTCGAGCGCACCCGGTGGTGGTGCGTCGCTTTTTTTCCTTTGGGCTGATAGCTCTGAAGAAATGTTCTGACGGTGGTGAGAGTGGAGCACGACTGTCTCCGTGGCACAATCGGCTAGCGCGATCGGTTGTTAACCAAAAGGTTGGAGTTTCGAGCCCACCCAGGAGTGGTGTGTTGCTTTTTCTTTGCACTGATAGCTTTGAAGACATGTTCTGACGATGGTGAGATTGGAGCACGGCTGTCTCCGTGGCGCAATTGGCTAGCGCGATCGGCTGTTAAGCGAAAGGTTGGAGGTTGGAGCCCTCCCGGGGATGGTGTGTCGCTTTTTTTTCTTGGCGCTGATAGCTTTGGAGAAATGTCCTGACAGTGGTGAGAGGGGAGCACGACTGTCTCCGTGGCGATTTTGGCTAGCGCGATGGGCTGTTAACCGAAAGGTTGGAGGTTCGAGCGCACCCGGTGGTGGTGCGGCGCTTTTTTTCCTTTATGCTGATAGCTCTGGAGAAATGTTCTGACGGTGGTGAGAGTGGAGCACGACTGTCTCCGTGGCGCAATCGGCTAGCGCGATCGGTTATTAACCAAAAGGGTTGGAGGTTCGAGCCCTCCCGGGAGTGGTGTGTTGCTTTTTTCTTTGCAGTGATAGCTATGAAGATGTGTTCTGATGGTGGTGAGAGTGAAGCACGACGGTCTCCGTGGACGCCATTGGCTAGCGCGATCGGCTGTTAACCTAAAGGTTGAAGTTTCGAGCCCTCACGGGAGTGGTGTGTTGCTTTTTCTTTGCACTGATAGCTTTGGAGACATGTTCTGACGATGGTGAGATTGGAGCACGGCTGTCTCCGTGGCGCAATTTGCTAGCGCGATCGGCTGTTAAGCGAAAGGTTGGAGGTTCGAGCCCTCCCGTGGATGGTGTGTCGCTTTTTTTTCTTGGCGCTGATAGCTTTGGAGAAATGTCCTGACAGTGGTGAAAGTGGAGCACGACTGTCTCCGTGGCGATTTTTGCTAGCGCGATGGGCTGTTAACCGAAAGGTTGGAGGTTCGAGCGCACCCGGTGGGTGTGCGTCGCTTTTTTTCCTTTGGGCTGATAGCTCTGAAGAAATGTTCTGATGGTGGTGAGAGTGGAGCACGACTGTCTCCGTGGCGCAATCGGCTAGCGCGATCGGTTGTTAACCAAAAGGTGGGAGTTTCGAGCCCACCTGGTGGTGGTGCGGCGCTTCTTTTTCTTTGGGCTGATAGCTCTGAAGAAAGGTTATGACGGGAGTGAGAGTGGAGCAGGACTGTCTCCGTGGCGCAATCGGCTAGCGCGATCAGCTGTTAACCGGAAGGTTGGTGGTTTGAGCCCACACGGTGGTGGTGCGGCGCTTTTTTTTCTTTGGACTGATAGATTTGAAGATATGTTCTGATAGTGGTGAGAGTGGAGCAGGACACTCTCCGTGGCGCGATTGTCTAGCGCGATCGGCTGTTAACCGAAAGGTTGGAGGTTCAAGCCCTCCCGGGAGTGGTGTGTTGCTTTTTTCTTTGCGCTGATAGCTTTGAAGCTATGTTCTGATGGTGGTGAGAGTGGAGCACGACTGTCTCCGTGGCGCAATTGGCTAGCGCGATGGGCTGTTAACCGAAAGTTTGGAGGTTCGAGCCCACCCGGTGGTGGTGCGGCGCTTTTTTTCCTTTGGGCTGATAGCTCTGAAGAAATCTTCTGACGGTGGAGCACGACTGTCTCCGTGGCACAATTGGCTAGCGCGATCGGCTGTTAACCGAAAGGTTGGAGGTTCGAGCCCTCCCGGGAGTAGTGTGTTGCTTTTTTCTTTGCACTGATAGCTTTGAAGATGTGTTCTGATGGTGGTGAGAGTGAAGCACGACTGTCTCCGTGGACGCAATTGGCTAGCGCGATCGGCTGTTAACCGAAAGGTTGGAGGTTCGAGCCCTCCCGGGAGTGGTGTGTTGCTTTTTTCTTTGCGCTGATAGCTTTGAAGATGTGTTCTGATGGTGGTGAGTGTGGAGCACGACTGTCTCCGTGGCGCAATTGGCTAGCGCGATCGGCTGTTAACCGAAAGGTTGGAGGTTCGAGCCCACCCGGTGGTTTGCTTTTTTCTTTGCGCTGATAGCTTTGGAGACATGTTCTGACGGTGGTTAGAGTGGAGCAGGACTGCCTCCGTGGCGCAATTGCCAAGCGCAATCGGCTGTTAACCGAAAGGCTGGAGGTTCGAGCGCTCCCGGGGACGGTATGTCGCTTTTTTTTCTTTGCGCTGATTGCTTTGAAGAAATGTTCTGACAGTGGTGAGAGTGGAGCACGACTGTCTCCGTGGCGATTTTCGCTAGCGCGATGGGCTGTTAACCGAAAGGTTGGAGGTTCGAGCCCACCCGGTGGTGGTGCGGCGCTTTTTTTCCTTTAGGCTGATAGCTCTGAAGAAATGTTCTGACGGTGGTGAGAGTGGAGCACGACTGTCTCCGTGGCGCAATCGGCTAGCGCGATCGGTTATTAACCAAAAGGTTTGGAGGTTCGAGCCCTCCCGGGAGTGGTGTGTTGCTTTTTCTTTGCACTGATAGCTTTGGAGACATGTTCTGACGATGGTGAGATTGGAGCACGGCTGTCTCCGTGGCGCAATTTGCTAGCGCGATCGGCTGTTAAGCGAAAGGTTGGATGTTCGAGCCCTCCCGGGGATGGTGTGTCGCTTTTTTTTCTTTGCGCTGATAGCTTTGGAGAAATGTCCTGACAGTGGTGAGAGTGGAGCACGACTGTCTCCGTGGCGATTTTGGCTAGCGCGATGGGCTGTTAACCGAAAGGTTGGAGGTTCGAGCGCACCCGGTGGTGGTGCGTCGCTTTTTTTCCTTTGGGCTGATAGCTCTGAAGAAATGTTCTGACGGTGGTGAGAGTGGAGCACGACTGTCTCCGTGGCACAATCGGCTAGCGCGATCGGTTGTTAACCAAAAGGTTGGAGTTTCGAGCCCACCCAGGAGTGGTGTGTTGCTTTTTCTTTGCACTGATAGCTTTTAAGACATGTTCTGACGATGGTGAGATTGGAGCACGGCTGTCTCCGTGGCGCAATTGGCTAGCGCGATCGGCTGTTAAGCGAAAGGTTGGAGGTTGGAGCCCTCCCGGGGATGGTGTGTCGCTTTTTTTTCTTGGCGCTGATAGCTTTGGAGAAATGTCCTGACAGTGGTGAGAGGGGAGCACGACTGTCTCCGTGGCGATTTTGGCTAGCGCGATGGGCTGTTAACCGAAAGGTTGGAGGTTCGAGCGCACCCGGTGGTGGTGCGGCGCTTTTTTTCCTTTATGCTGATAGCTCTGGAGAAATGTTCTGACGGTGGTGAGAGTGGAGCACGACTGTCTCCGTGGCGCAATCGGCTAGCGCGATCGGTTATTAACCAAAAGGGTTGGAGGTTCGAGCCCTCCCGGGAGTGGTGTGTTGCTTTTTTCTTTGCAGTGATAGCTATGAAGATGTGTTCTGATGGTGGTGAGAGTGAAGCACGACGGTCTGCGTGGACGCCATTGGCTAGCGCGATCGGCTGTTAACCTAAAGGTTGAAGTTTCGAGCCCTCACGGGAGTGGTGTGTTGCTTTTTCTTTGCACTGATAGCTTTGGAGACATGTTCTGACGATGGTGAGATTGGAGCACGGCTGTCTCCGTGGCGCAATTTGCTAGCGCGATCGGCTGTTAAGCGAAAGGTTGGAGGTTCGAGCCCTCCCGGGGATGGTGTGTCGCTTTTTTTTCTTGGCGCTGATAGCTTTGGAGAAATGTCCTGACAGTGGTGAAAGTGGAGCACGACTGTCTCCGTGGCGATTTTTGCTAGCGCGATGGGCTGTTAACCGAAAGGTTGGAGGTTCGAGCGCACCCGGTGGGTGTGCGTCGCTTTTTTTCCTTTGGGCTGATAGCTCTGAAGAAATGTTCTGATGGTGGTGAGAGTGGAGCACGACTGTCTCCGTGGCGCAATCGGCTAGCGCGATCGGTTGTTAACCAAAAGGTGGGAGTTTCGAGCCCACCTGGTGGTGGTGCGGCGCTTCTTTTTCTTTGGGCTGATAGCTCTGAAGAAAGGTTATGACGGGAGTGAGAGTGGAGCAGGACTGTCTCCGTGGCGCAATCGGCTAGCGCGATCAGCTGTTAACCGGAAGGTTGGTGGTTTGAGCCCACACGGTGGTGGTGCGGCGCTTTTTTTTCTTTGGACTGATAGATTTGAAGATATGTTCTGATAGTGGTGAGAGTGGAGCAGGACACTCTCCGTGGCGCGATTGTCTAGCGCGATCGGCTGTTAACCGAAAGGTTGGAGGTTCAAGCCCTCCCGGGAGTGGTGTGTTGCTTTTTTCTTTGCGCTGATAGCTTTGAAGCTATGTTCTGATGGTAGTGAGAGTGGAGCACGACTGTGTCCGTGGCGCAATAGGCTAGCGCGATAGGCTGTTAACCGAAAGTTTGGAGGTTCGAGCCCACCCGGGAGTGGTGTGTTGCTTTTTTCTTTGCGCTAATACCTTTGGAGACATGTTCTGATGGTGGTGAGATTGGAGCACGACTGTCTCCGTGGCGCACTTGGCTAGCACGTTCCGCTGTTAACCGAAAAATTGGAGGTTTGAGCCCTCCTGGGAGTGGTGCGGCGCTTTTTTTTTCTTTGGGCTGATAGCTTTGAAGATATGTTCTGTTGGTGGTGAGAGTGGAGCAGGACACTCTGCGTGGCGCGATTGGCTAGTGCGATCTGCTGTTGACCGAAAGGTTGGAGGTTCAAGCCCTCCCGGGAGTGGTGTGTTGCTTTTTTCTTTGCGCTGATAGCTTTGAAGCTATGTTCTGATGGTGCTGAGAGTGGAGCACGACTGTCTCCGTGGCGCAATTGGCTAGCGCGATGGGCCGTTAACTGAAAGTTTGGAGGTTCGAGCCCACCCGGTGGTGGTGCGGCGCTTTTCTTCCTTTGGGCTGATAGCTCTGAAGAAATGTTCTGACGGTGTTGAGAGTGGAGCACGACTGTCTCCGTGGCGCAATTGGCTAGCGCGATCAGCTGTTAACCGAAAGGTTGGAGGTTTGAGCCCTCCAGGGAGTAGTGTGTTGCTTTTTTCTTTGCACTGATAGCTTTGAAGATGTGTTCTGATGGTGGTGAGAGTGAAGCACGACTGTCTCCGTGGCGCAATTGGCTAGCGCGATGGGCTGTTAACTGAAAGTTTGGAGGTTCGAGCCCTCCCGGGAGTGGTGTGTTGCTTTTTTCTTTGCGCTGATAGCTTTGAAGCTATGTTCTGATGGTTGTGAGTGTGGAGCACGACTGTCTCCGTGGCGCAATTGGCTAGCGCGATCGGCTGTTAACCGAAAGGTTGGAGGTTCGAGCCCACCCGGTGGTTTGCTTTTTTCTTTGCGCTGATAGCTTTGGAGACATGTTCTGACGGTGGTGAGAGTGGAGCAGGACTGGCTCGGTGGCGCAATTGCCTAGCGCAATCGGCTGTTAACCGAAAGGCTGGAGGTTCGAGCGCTCCCGGGGATTGTGTGTCGCTTTTTTTTCTTTGCGCTGATAGCTTTGGAGAAATGTTCTGACAGTGGTGAGACTGGAGCACGACTGTGTCCGTGGCGATTTTCGCTAGCCCGATGGTTTGTTAACCGAAAGGTTGGAGGTTCGAGCCCCCCCGGTGGTGGTGCGGCGCTTTTTTTCCTTTAGGCTGATAGCTCTGAAGAAATGTTCTGACGGTGGTGAGAGTGGAGCACGACTGTCTCCGTGGCGCAATTGGCTAGCGCGATCGGCTGTTAACCGAAAGGTTTGAGGTTCGAGCCCACCCGGTAATGGTGCGGCGCTTTTTTTTCTTTGAGCTGATAGCTTTGATGATATGTTCTGATGGTGGTGAGAGTGGAGCAGGACTGTCTCGGTCGCCCAATTGTCTAGCACGTTCGGCTGTTAACCGAAAAATTGGAGGTTTGAGCCCTCCCAGGAGTGGTGTGTTGCTTTTTCTCTTTGCGCTGATAGCTGTGGAGAAATGTTCTGACGGTGGTGAGATTGGAGCACGACTATCTCCGTGGCGCAATTTGCTAGCGCGATCGGCTGTTAACCGAAAGGTTGAATGTTCGAGCCCTCCCGGGAGTGGTGTGTTGCTTTTTTCTTTGTGCTGATAGCTTTGAAGATGTGTTCTGACGGTGGTGAGAGTGGAGCACGACTGTCACCGTGGCGCAATTGGCTAGCGCGATCGGCTGTTACCCGGAAGGTTGGAGGTTCGAGCCCACCCGGTGGTGGTGCGGCGCTTTTTTTTCTTTGGGCTGAGAGCTTTGAAGATATGTTCTGATGGTGGTGAGAGTGGAGCAGGACTGTCTCTGTGGCGCAATTGGCTAGCGCGATCGGCTGTTAACCGAAAGGTTGGAGGTTCGAGCGCTCCCGGGGACGGTGTGTCGCTTTTTTTTCTTTGCGCTGATTGCTTTGGAGATATGTTCTGACAGTGGTGAGAGTGGAGCACGACTGTCTCCATGGCAATTTTGGATAGCGCGATGGGCTGTTAACCGAAAGGTTGGAGGTTCGAGCCCACCCGGTGGTGGTGGGGCGCTTTTTTTCCTTTGGGCTGATAGGTCTGAAGAAATGTTCTGACGGTGGTGAGAGTGGAGCACGACTGTCTCCGTTGCGCAATTGGCTGGCGCAATCGGCTGTTAACCGAAAAATTGGAGGTTCGAGCCCTCCCGGGAGTGGTGTGTTGCTTTTTTCTTTGCGCTGATAGCTTTGTAGACATGTCATGACGGTGGTGAGATTGGAGCATGACTGTCTCCGTGGTGCAATCGGTTAGCATGTTCGGCTGTTAACCGAAAAACTAGAGGTAGGAGCCCTCCCGGGAGTGGTGTGTTGCTTTTTTGTTTGCGCTGATAGTTTGAAAATATGTTCTGATGGTGGTGAGAGTGGAGGACGACTGGCTCCGTGGCGCAATTGGCTAGCGCGATGGGCTGTTAACCGAAAGTTTGGAGGTTCGAGCCCACGCGGTGGTGGTGCGACGCTTTTTTTCCTTTGGGCTGATAGCTCTGAAGAAATGTTCTGACGGTGGTCAGAGTGGAGCACGACTGTGTCCGTGGCGCAATTGGCTAGCGCGATCGGCTGTTAACCGAAATGTTGGAGGTTCGAGCCCTCCTGGGAGTGGTGTGTTGCTTTTTTCTTTGCGCTGATAGCTTTGAAGATGTGTTCTGATGGGGATGACAGTGGAGCACGACTGTCTCCGTGGCGCGATTGGCTAGCGCGAACGGCTGTTAACCAAAAGGTTCGAGTTTCGAGCCCTCCCGGGAGTGGTGTGTTGCTTTTTTCTTTGCGCTGATAGCTTTGAAGTTGTGTTCTGATGGTGGTGAGTGTGGAGCACGACTGTCTCCGTGGCGCAATTGGCTAGCGCGATCGGCTGTTAACCGAAAGGTTGGAGGTTAGAGCCCACCCGGTGGTTTGCTTTTTTCTTTGCGCTGATAGCTTTGGAGACATGTTCTGACGGTGGTGAGAGTGGAGCAGGACTGGCTCCGTGGCGCAATTGCCTAGCGCAATCGGCTGTTAACCGAAAGGCTGGAGGTTCGAGCGCTCCCGGGGATGGTGTGTCGCTTTTTTTGATTTGCGCTGATAGCTTTGGAGAAATGTTCTGACAGTGGTAAGAGTGGAGCACGACTGTCTCCGTGGCGATTTTCGCTAGCGCGATGGGCTGTTAACCGAAAGGTTGGAAGTTCGAGCCCACCCGGTAATGGTGCGGCGCTTTTTTTTTCTTTGGGCTGGTAGCTTTGATGATATGTTCTGATGGTGGTGAGAGTGGAGCAGGACTGTCTCGGTCGCCCAATTGGCTAGCACGTTCGGCTGTTAACCGAAAAATTGGAGGTTTGAGCCCTCCCGAGAGTGGTGTGTTGCTTTTTCTCTTTGCGCTGATAGCTGTGGAGAAATGTTCTGACGGTGGTGAGAGTGAAGCACGACTGTCTCCGTGGCGCAATTTGCTAGCGCGATCGGCTGTTATCCAAAAGGTTTGAGTTTCGAGCCCTCCCGGGAATGGTGTGTTGCTTTTTCCTTTGCGCTGATAGCTTTGGAGACATGTTCTGACGGTGGTGAGATTGGAGCACGACTATCTCCGTGGCGCAATTTGCTCGCGCGATCGGCTGTTAACCGAAAGGTTGAATGTTCGAGCCCTCCCGGGAGTAGTGTGTTGCTTTTTTCTTTGTGCTGATAGCTTTGAAGATGTGTTCTGACGGTGGTGAGAGTGGAGCACGACTGTCACCGTGGCGCAATCGGCTAGCGCGATCGGCTGTTACCCGGAAGGTTGGAGGTTCGAGCCCACCCGGTGGTGGTGCGGCGCTTTTTTTTCTTTGGGCTGAGAGCTTTGAAGATATGTTCTGATGGTGGTGAGAGTGGAGCAGGACTGTCTCTGTGGCGCAATTGGCTAGCGCGATCGGCTGTTAACCGAAAGGTTGGAGGTTCGAGCGCTCCCGGGGACGGTGTGTCGCTTTTTTTTTCTTTGCGCTGATTGCTTTGGAGATATGTTCTGACAGTGGTGAGAGTGGAGCACGACTGTCTCCATGGCAATTTTGGATAGCGCGATGGGCTGTTAACCGAAAGGTTGGAGGTTCGAGCCCACCCGGTGGTGGTGGGGCGCTTTTTTTCCTTTGGGCTGATAGGTCTGAAGAAATGTTCTGACGGTGGTGAGAGTGGAGCACGACTGTCTCCGTTGCGCAATTGGCTGGCGCAATCGGCTGTTAACCGAAAAATTGGAGGTTCGAGTCCTCCCGGGAGTGGTGTGTTGCTTTTTTCTTTGCGCTGATAGCTTTGTAGACATGTCATGACGGTGGTGAGATTGGAGCATGACTGTCTCCGTGGTGCAATCGGCTAGCATGTTCGGCTGTTAACCGAAAAACTACAGGTAGGAGCCCTCCCGGGAGTGGTGTGTTGCTTTTTTGTTTGCGCTGATAGTTTGAAAATATGTTCTGATGGTGGTGAGAGTGGAGGACGACTGGCTCCGTGGCGCAATTGGCTAGCGCGATGCGCTGTTAACCGAAAGTTTGGAGGTTCGAGCCCACGCGGTGGTGGTGCGGCGCTTTTTTTCCTTTGGGCTGATAGCTCTGAAGAAATGTTCTGACGGTGGTCAGAGTGGAGCACGACTGTGTCCGTGGCGCAATTGGCTAGCGCGATCAGCTGTTAACCGAAATGTTGGAGGTTCGAGCCCTCCTGTGAGTGGTGTGTTGCTTTTTTCTTTGCGCTGATAGCTTTGAAGATGTGTTCTGATGGGGATGACAGTGGAGCACGACTGTCTCCGTGGCGCGATTGGCTAGCGCGAACGGCTGTTTACCAAAAGGTTCGAGTTTCGAGCCCTCCCGGGAGTGGTGTGTTGCTTTTTTCTTTGCGCTGATAGCTTTGGAGACATGTTCTGGCGATGGTGAGTATGGAGCACGACTGTCTCCGTGGCGCAATTCGCTAGCGCGATCGGCTGTTAACCCAAAGTTTGGAGGTTCGAGCCCTCCCGGGAGTGGTGTTGCTTTTTTCTTTGCGCTGATAGCTTTGGAGACATGTTCTGACGGTGGTGAGAGTGGAGCACGACTGTCTCCGTGGCGCAATTGGCTAGCGCGATCGGCTGTTAACCAAAAGGTCGGAGGTTCAAGCCCACCCGGTAATGGTGCGGCGCTTTTTTTTTCTTTCGCCTGGTAGCTTTGATGATATGTTCTGATGGTGGTGAGAGTGGAGCAGGACTGTCTCGGTCGCCCAATTGGCTAGCACGTTCGGCTGTTAACCGAAAAATTGGAGGTTTGAGCCCTCCCGAGAGTGGTGTGTTGCTTTTTCTCTTTGCGCTGATAGCTGTGGAGAAATGTTCTGACGGTGGTGAGAGTGAAGCACGGCTGTCTCCATGGCGCAATTTGCTAGCGCGATCGGCTGTTAACCGAAAGGTTGGAGGTTCGAGCCCACCCGGTGGTTGTGCGGCGCTTTTTCTTCTTTGAGCTGATAGCTCTGACGAAATGTTCTGACGGTGGTGAGAGTGAAGCACGACTGTCTCCGTGGCCAAATTGGCTAGCGCGATCGGCTGTTAACCGAAAGGTTGTAGTTTAGAGCCCTCCCGGGAGTGGTGTGTTGCTTTTTTCTTTGCGCTGATAGCTTTGAAGATGTGTTCTGACGGTGGTGAGAGTGGAGCACGACTGTCACCGTGCCGCAATTGGCTAGCGCGATCGGCTGTTAACCGAAAGGTTGGAGGTCCGAGCCCTCCTGGGAGTGGTGTGTTGCTTTTTTCTTTGCGCTGATAGCTTTGAAGATGTGTTCTGATGGGGATGACAGTGGAGCACGACTGTCTCCGTGGCGCGATTGGATAGCGCGAACGGCTGTTAACCAAAAGGTTGGAGTTTCGAGCCCTCCCGAGAGTGGTGTGTTGCTTTTTTCTTTGCGCTGATAGCTTTGGAGACATGTTCTGACGGTGGTGAGATTGGAGCACGACTGTCTCCGTCGCGCAATTGGCTAGCACGTTCGGCTGTTAACCGAAAAATTGGAGGTTCGAGCCCTCCCGGGAGTGGTGTGTT
Source organism: Rhipicephalus microplus (assembly GCF_043290135.1). Lineage (NCBI taxonomy): Eukaryota > Metazoa > Arthropoda > Arachnida > Ixodida > Ixodidae > Rhipicephalus > Rhipicephalus microplus. The sequence goes on from NW_027464852.1 coordinate 24,569, forward strand.
GCTTTTTTCTTTGCGCTGATAGCTTTGGAGAAATGTTCTGACGGTGGTGAGATTGGAGCACGACCGTCTCCGTGGCGCAATTGGCTAGCACGTTCGGCTGTTAACCGAAAAATTGGAGTTTCGAGCTCTCCCGGGAGTGGTGTGTCGCTTTTTTCCTTGCGCTGATAGCTTTGAAGAAATGTTCTGACGGAGGTGAGAGTGGAGCACGACTGTCTCCGTGGCGCAATTGGCTAGCGCGATCGGCTGTTAGCCAAAAGGTTGGAGTTTCGAGCTCTCCCGGGAGTGGTGTGTTGCATTTTTCTTTGCTCTGATAGCTTTGGAGACATGTTCTGACGGTGGTGAGATTGGAGCACGACTGTCTCCGTGGCGCAATTTGCTAGCGCGATCGGCTGTTAACCGAAAGGTTGGAGGTTCGAGCCCTCCCGGGAGTGTTGTGTTGCTTTTTTCTTTGCGCCGATAGCTTTGAGGATGTGTTCTGATGGTGGTGAGAGTGAAGCACGACTGTCTCCGTGGACGCAATTGCCTAGCGCGATCGGCTGTTAACCGAAAGGTTGGAGGTTCGAGCCCTCCCGGGAGTGGTGTGTTGCTTTTTTCTTTGCGCTGATAGCTTTGAAGATGTGTTCTGATGGTGGTGAGTGTGGAGCACGACTGTCTCCGTGGCGCAATTGGCTAGCGTGATCGGCTGTTAACCGAAAGGTTGGAGGTTCGAGTCCACCCGGTGGTTTGCTTTTTTCTTTGCGCTGATAGCTTTGGAGACATGTTCTGACGGTGGTGAGAGTGGAGCAGGACTGGCTCCGTGGCGCAATTGCCTAGCGCAATCGGCTGTTAACCGAAATGCTGGAGGTTCGAGCGCTCCCGGGGATGGTGTGTCGCTTTTTTTTCTTTGCGCTGATAGCTTTGGAGAAATGTTCTGACAGTGGTGAGAGTGGAGCACGACTGTCTCCGTGGCGATTTTTCCTAGCGCGATGGGTTGTTAACCGAAAGGTTGGAGGTTCGAGCCCACCCGGTGGTGGTGCGGCGCTTTTTTTCCTTTAGGCTGATAGCTCCGAAGAAATGTTCTGACGGTGGTGAGAGTGGAGCACGACTGTCTCCGTGGCGCAATTGGCTAGCGCGATCGGCTGTTAACCGAAAGGTTGGATGTTCGAGCCAACCCGGTAATGGTGCGGCGCTTTCTTTTTCTTTGAGCTGATAGCTTTGATGATATGTTCTGATGGTGGTGAGAGTGGAGCAGGACTGTCTCAGTCGCCCAATTTGCTAGCACGTTCGGCTGTTAACCGAAAAATTGGAGGTTTGAGCCCTCCCGGGAGTGGTGTGTTGCTTTTTCTCTTTGCGCTGATAGCTGTGGAGAAATGTTCCGACGGTGGTGAGAGTGGAGCACGACTGTCTCCGTGGCGCAATTGGCTAGCGCGATCGGCTGTTATCCAAAAGGCTCGAGTTTCAAGCCCTCCCGGGAATGGTGTGTTGCTTTTTCCTTTGCGCTAATAGCTTTGGAGACATGTTCTGATGGTGGTGAGATTGGAGCACGTCTATCTCCGTGGCGCAATTTGCTAGCGCGATCGGCTGTTAATCGAAAGGTTGAAGAATTGAGCCCTCCCGGGAGTGGTGTGTTGCTTTTTTCTTTGCGCTGATAGCTTTGAAGATGTGTTCTGACGGTGGTGAGAGTGGAGCACGACTGTCACCGTGGCGCAATTGGCTAGCGCGAGCGGCTGTTACCCGAAAGGTTGGAGTTTCGAGCCCTCCCGGGAGTGGTGTGTTGCTTTTTTCTTTGCTCTGATAGCTTTGGAGACATGTTCTGACGGTGGTGAGATTGGAGCACGACTGTCTCCGTGGCGCAATTTGCTAGCGAGATCGGCTGTTAACCGAAAGGTTGGAGGTTCGAGCCCTCCCGGGAGTGTTGTGTTGCTTTTTTCTTTGCGCCGATAGCTTTGAGGATGTGTTCTGATGGTGGTGAGAGTGAAGCACGACTGTCTCCGTGGACGCAATTGGCTAGCGCGATCGGCTGTTAACCGAAAGGTTGGAGGTTCGAGCCCTCCCGGGAGTGGTGTGTTGCTTTTTTCTTTGCGCTGATAGCTTTGAAGATGTGTTCTGATGGTGGTGAGTGTGGAGCACGACTGTCTCCGTGGCGCAATTGGCTAGCGTGATCGGCTGTTAACCGAAAGGTTGGAGGTTCGAGTCCACCCGGTGGTTTGCTTTTTTCTTTGCGCTGATAGCTTTGGAGACATGTTCTGACGGTGGTGAGAGTGGAGCAGGACTGGCTCCGTGGCGCAATTGCCTAGCGCAATCGGCTGTTAACCGAAAGGCTGGAGGTTCGAGCGCTCCCGGGGATGGTGTGTCGCTTTTTTTTCTTTGCGCTGATAGCTTTGGAGAAATGTTCTGACAGTGGTGAGAGTGGAGCACGACTGTCTCCGTGGCGATTTTTCCTAGCGCGATGGGCTGTTAACCGAAAGGTTGGAGGTTCGAGCCCACCCGGTGGTGGTGCGGCGCTTTTTTTCCTTTAGGCTGATAGCTCCGTAGAAATGTTCTGACGGTGGTGAGAGTGGAGCACGACTGTGTCCGTGGCGCAATTGGCTAGCGCGATCGGCTGTTAACCGAAATGTTGGAGGTTCGAGCCAACCCGGTAATGGTGCGGCGCTTTCTTTTTCTTTGAGCTGATAGCTTTGATGATATGTTCTGATGGTGGTGAGTGTGGAGCAGGACTGTCTCAGTCGCCCAATTGGCTAGCACGTTCGGCTGTTAACCGAAAAATTGGAGGTTTGAGCCCTCCCGGGAGTGGTGTGTTGCTTTTTCTCTTTGCGCTGATAGCTGTGGAGAAATGTTCCGACGGTGGTGAGAGTGGAGCACGACTGTCTCCGTGGCACAATTGGCTAGCGCGATCGGCTGTTATCCAAAAGGTTCGAGTTTCGAGCCCTCCCGGGAATGGTGTGTTGCTTTTTCCTTTGCGCTAATAGCTTTGGAGACATGTTCTGATGGTGGTGAGATTGGAGCACGTCTATCTCCGTGGCGCAATTTGCTAGCGCGATCGGCTGTTAATCGAAAGGTTGAAGAATTGAGCCCTCCCGGGAGTGGTGTGTTGCTTTTTTCTTTGCGCTGATAGCTTTGAAGATGTGTTCTGACGGTGGTGAGAGTGGAGCACGACTGTCACCGTGGCGCAATTGGCTAGCGCGAGCGGCTGTTACCCGAAAGGTTGGAGGTTCGAGCCCACCCGGTGGTGGTGCGGCGCTTTTTTTTCTTTGGGCTGAGAGCTTTGAAGATATGTTCTGATGGTGGTGAGAGTGGAGCAGGACTGTCTCCGTGGCGCAATTGGCTAGCGCAATCGGCTGTTAACCGAAAAGTTGGAGGTTCGAGCGGTCCCGGGGACGGTGTGTCGCTTTTTTTTTTGCGCTGATTGCTTTGGAGAAATGTTCTGACAGTGGTGAGAGTGGAGCACGACTGTCTCCAGGGATATTTTGGATAGCGCGATGGGCTGTTAACCGAAAGGTTGGAGGTTCGAGCCCACCCGGTGGTGGTGGGGCGCTTTTTTTCCTTTGGGCTGATAGGTCTGAAGAAATGTTCTGACGGTGGTGAGAGTGGAGCACGACTGTCTCCGTTGCGCAATTAACTGGCGCAATCGGCTGTTAACCGAAAAATTGGACGTTTGAGCCCTCCCGGAAGTGGTGTGTTGCTTTTTTCTTTGCGCTGATAGCTTTGTAGACATGTCATGACGGTGGTGAGATTGGAGCATGACTGTCTCCGTGGCGCAATCGGCTAACACGTTCGGCTGTTAACCGAAAAACTAGAGGTTGGACCCTCCCGGGAGTGGTGTGTTGCTTTTTTGTTTGCGCTGATAGTTTGAAAATATGTTCTGATGGTGGTGAGAGTAGAGCACGACTGGCTCCGTGGCGCGATTGGCTAGCGCGATGGGCTGTTAACCGAAAAATTGGAGTTTCGAGCCCTCCCGGGAGTGGTGTGTCGCTTTTTTCTTTGCGCTCATAGCTTTGAAGAAATGTTCTGACGGAGGTGAGAGTAGAGCACGACTGTCTCCGTGGCGCAATTGGCTAGCGCGATCGGCTGTTAGCCAAAAGGTTGGAGTTTCGAGCCCTCCCGGGAGTGGTGTGTTGTTTTTTTCTTTGCTCTGATAGCTTTGGAGGCATGTTCTGACGGTGGTGAGATTGGAGCACGACTGTCTCAGTGGCGCAATTTGCTAGCGCGATCGGCTGTTAACCGAAAGGTTGGAGGTTCGAGCCCTCTCGGGAGTGGTGTGTTGCTTTTTTCTTGGCGTCGATAGCTTTGAGGATGTGTTCCGATGGTGGTCAGAGTGAAGCACGACTGTCTCCGTGGACGCAATTGGCTAGCGTGATCGGCTGTTAACCGAAAGGTTGGAGGTTCGAGCCCTCCCGGGAGTGGTGTGTTGCTTTTTTCTTTGCGCTGATAGCTTTGAAGTTGTGTTCTGATGGTGGTGAGTGTGGAGCACGAATGTCTCCGTGGCGCAATTGGCTAGCGCGATCGGCTGTTAACCGAAAGGTTGGAGGTTCGAGCCCACCCGGTGGTTTGCTTTTTTCTTTGCGCTGATAGCTTTGGAGACATGTTCTGACGGTGGTGAGAGTGGAGCAGGACTGGCTCCGTGGCGCAATTGCCTAGCGCAATCGGCTGTTAACCGAAAGGCTGGAGGTTCGAGCGCTCCCGGGGATGGTGTGTCGCTTTTTTTTATTTGCGCTGATAGCTTTGGAGAAATGTTCTGACAGTGGTAAGAGTGGAGCACGACTGTCTCCGTGGCGATTTTCGCTAGCGCGATGGGCTGTTAACCGAAAGGTTGGAGGTTCGAGCCCACCCGGTGGTGGTGCGGCGCTTTTTTTCCTTTAGGCTGATAGCTCCGAAGAAATGTTCTGACGGTGGTGAGAGTGGAGCACGACTGTCTCCGTGGCGCAATTGGCTAGCGCGATCGGCTGTAACCGAAAGGTTGGAGGGTCGAGCCCACCCGGTAATGGTGCGGCGCTTTCTTTTTCTTTGAGCTGATAGCTTTGATGATATGTTCTGATGGTGGTGAGAGTGGAGCAGGACTGTCTCGGTCGCCCAATTGGCTAGCACGTTCGGCTGTTAACCGAAAAATTGGAGGTTTGAGCCCTCCCGGGAGTGGTGGGTTGCTTTTTCTCTTTGCGCTGATAGCTGTGGAGAAATGTTCTGACGGTGGTGAGAGCGGAGCACGACTGTCTCCGTGGCGCAATTGGCTAGCGCGATCGGCTGTTATCCAAAAGGTTCGAGTTTCGAGCCCTCCCGGGAATGGTGTGTTGCTTTTTCCTTTGCGCTAATAGCTTTGGAGACATGTTCTGACGGTGGTGAGATTGGAGCACGTCTATCTCCGTGGCGCATTTTGCTAGCGCGATCGGCTGTTAACCGAAAGGTTGACGGTTCGAGCCCTCCCGGGAGTGGTGTGTTGCTTTTTTCTTTGCGCTGATAGCTTTGAAGATGTGTTCTGACAGTGGTGAGAGTGGAGCACGACTGTCTCCATGGCAATTTTGGATAGCGCGATGGGCTGTTAACCGAAAGGTTGGAGGTTCGAGCCCACCCGGTGGTGGTGTGTTGCTTTTTTCTTTTCGCTGATAGATTTGAAGATGTGTTCTGACGGTAGTGAGAGTGGAGCACGACTGTCACCGTGGCGCAATTGGCTAGCGCGAGCGGCTGTTACCCGAAAGGTTGGAGGTTCGAGCCCACCCGGTGGTGGTGCGGCGCTTTTTTTTCTTTGGGCTGAGAGCTTTGAAGATATGTTCTGATGGTGGTGAGAGTGGAGCAGGACTGTCTCCGTGGCGCAATTGGCTAGCGCGATCGGCTGTTAACCGAAAGGTTGGAGGTTCGAGCGCTCCCGGGGACGGTGTGTCGCTTTTTTTTCTTTGCGCTGATTGCTTTGGAGAAATGTTCTGACAGTGGTGAGAGTGGAGCACGACTGTCTCCATGGCAATTTTGGATAGCGCGATGGGCTGTTAACCGAAAGGTTGGAGGTTCGAGCCCACCCGGTGGTGGTGGGGCGCTTTTTTTCCTTTGGGCTGATAGGTCTGAAGAAATGTTCTGATGGTGGTGAGAGTGGAGCACGACTGTCTCCGTTGCGCAATTGGCTGGCGCAATCGGCTGTTAACCGAAAAATTGGAGGTTTGAGCCCTCCCGGGAGTGGTGTGTTGCTTTTTTTTTGCGCTGATAGCTTTGTAGACATGTCATGACGGTGGTGAGATTGGAGCATGACTGTCTCCGTGGCGCAATTTGCTAGCGCGATCGGCTGTTAACCGAAAGGTTGAAGGTTCGAGCCCTCCCGGGAGTGGTGTGTTGCTTTTTTCTTTGCGCTGATAGCTTTGAAGATGTGTTCTGACAGGGGTGAGAGTGGAGCACGACTGTCTCCATGGCAATTTTGGATAGCGCGATGGGATGTTAACCGAAAGGTTGAATGTTCGAGCCCTCCCGGGAGTGGTGTGTTGCTTTTTTCTTTTCGCTGATAGATTTGAAGATGTGTTCTGACGGTGGTGAGAGTGGAGCACGACTGTCACCGTGGCGCAATTGGCTAGCGCGAGCGGCTGTTACCCGAAAGGTTGGAGGTTCAAGCCCACCCGGTGGTGGTGCGGCGCTTTTTTTTCTTTGGGCTGAGAGCTTTGAAGATATGTTCTGATGGTGGTGAAAGTGGAGCAGGACTGTCTCCGTGGCGCAATTGGCTAGCGCGATCGGCTGTTAACCAAAAGGTTGGAGGTTCGAGCACTCCCGGGGACGGTGTGTCGCTTTTTTTCTTTGCGCTGATTGCTTTGGAGAAATGTTCTGACAGTGGTGAGAGTGGATCACGACTGTCTCCATGGCAATTTTGGATAGCGCGATGGGCTGTTAACCGAAAGGTTGGAGGTTCGAGCCCACCCGGTGGTGGTGGGGCGCTTTTTTTCCTTTGGGCTGATAGGTCTGAAGAAATGTTCTGACGGTGGTGAGATAGGAGCACGACTGTCTCCGTTGCGCAATTGGCTGGCGCGATCGGCTGTTAACCGAAAAACTGGAGGTTTGAGCCCTCCCGGGAATGGAGTGTTGCTTTTTTTCTTTGCGCTGATAGCTTTGTAGACATGTCATGACGGTGGTGAGATTGGAGCATGACTGTCTCCGTGGCGCAATCGGCTAGCACGTTCGGCGGTTAACCAAAAAACTAGAGGTTGGAGCCCTCCCGGGAGTGGTGTGTTGCTTTTTTGTTTGCGCTGATAGTTTGAAAATATGTTCTGATGGTGGTGAGAGTAGAGCACGACTGGCTCCGTGGCGCAATTGACTAGCGCGATGGGCTGTTAACCGAAAGTTTGGAGGTTCGAGCCCACGCGGTGGTGGTGCGGCGCTTTTTTTCCTTTGGGCTGATAGCTCTGAAGATATGTTCTGATGGTGGTGAGAGTGGAGCAGGACTGTCTCCGTGGCGCAATTGGCTAGCGCGATCGGCTGTTAACCGAAAGGTTGGAGGTTCGAGCGTTCCCGGGGACGGTGTGTCGCTTTTTTTTCTTTGCGCCGATTGCTTTGGAGAAATGTTCTGACAGTGGTGAGAGTGGAGCACGACTGTCTCCATGGCAATTTTGGATAGCGCGATGGGCTGTTAACCGAAAGGTTGGAGGTTCGAGCCCACCCGGTGGTGGTGCGGCGCTTTTTTTCCTTTAGGCTGATAGCTCCGAAGAAATGTTCTGACGGTGGTGAGAGTGGAGCACGACTGTCTCCGTGGCGCAATTGGCTAGCGCGATCGGCTGTTAACCGAAAGGTTGGAGGTTCGAGCCCACCCGGTAATGGTGCGGCGCTTTCTTTTTATTTGAGCTGATAGCTTTGATGATATGTTCTGATGGTGGTGAGAGTGGAGCAGGAATGTCTCGGTCGCCCAATTGGCTAGCACGTTCGGCTGTTAACCGAAAAATTGGAGGTTTGAGCCCTCCCGGGAGTGGTGTGTTGCTTTTTCTCTTTGCGCTGATAGCTGTGGAGAAATGTTCTGACGGTGGTGAGAGTGGAGCACGACTGTCTCCGTTGCGCAATTGGCTGGCGCAATCGGCTGTTAACCGAAAAATTGGAGGTTTGAGCCCTCCCGGGAGTGGTGTGTTGCTTTTTTCTTTGCGTTGATAGCTTTGTAGACATGTCATGACGGTGGTGAGATTGGAGCATGACTGTCTCCGTGGCGCAATCGGCTAGCACGTTCGGCTGTTGACCGAAAAACTAGAGGTTGGAGCCCTTCCGGGAGTGGTGTGTTGCTTTTTTGTTTGCGCTGATAGTTTGAAAATATGTTCTGATGGTGGTGAGAGTAGAGCACGACTGGCTCCATGGCGCAATTGGCTAGCGCGATGGGCTGTTAACAGAAAAATTGGAGTTTCGAGCCCTCCCGGGAGTGGTGTGTCGCTTTTTTCTTTGCGCTCATAGCTTTGAAGAAATGTTCTGACGGAGGTGAGAGTGGAGCACGACTGTCTCCGTGGCGCAATGGGCTAACGCGATCGGCTGTTAGCCAAAAGGTTGGAGTTTCGAGCCCTCCCGGGAGTGGTGTGTTGTTTTTTTCTTTGCTCTGATAGCTTTGGAGACATGTTCTGACGGTGGTGAGATTGGAGCACGACTGTCTCCGTGGCGCAATTTGCTAGCGCGATCGGCTGTTAACCGAAAGGTTGGAGGTTCGAGCCCTCCCGGGAGTGGTGTGTTGCTTTTTTCTTGGCGCCGATAGCTTTGAGGATGTGTTCTGATGGTGGTCAGAGTGAAGCACGACTGTCTCCATGGACGCAATCGGCTAGCGTGATCGGCTGTTAACCGAAAGGTTGGAGGTTCGAGCCCTCCCGGGAGTGGTGTGTTGCTTTTTTCTTTGCGCTGATAGCTTTGAAGATGTGTTCTGATGGTGGTGAGTGTGGAGCACGACTGTCTCCGTGGCGCAATTGGCTAGCGCGATCGGCTGTTAACCGAAAGGTTGGAGGTTCGAGCCCACCCGGTGGTTTGCTTTTTTCTTTGCGCTGATAGCTTTCGAGACATGTTCTGACGGTGGTGAGAGTGGAGCAGGACTGGCTCCGTGGCGCAATTGCCTAGCGCAATCGGCTGTTAACCGAAAGGCTGGAGGTTCGAGCGCTCCCGGGGATGGTGTGTCGCTTTTTTTTCTTTGCGCTGATAGCTTTGGAGAAATGTTCTCACAGTGGTAAGAGTGGAGCACGACTGTCTGCGTGGCGATTTTCGCTAGCGCGATGGGCTGTTAACCGAAAGGTTGGAGGTTCGAGCCCACCCGGTGGTGGTGCAGCGCTTTTTTTCCTTTAGGCTGATAGCTCCGAAGAAATGTTCTGACGGTGGTGAGAGTGGAGCACGACTGTCTCCGTGGCGCAATTGGCTAGCGCGATCGGCTGTTAACCGAAAGATTGGAGGTTCGAGCCCACCCGGTAATGGTGCGGCGCTTTCTTTTTCTTTGAGCTGATAGCTTTGATGATATGTTCTGATGGTGGTGAGAGTGGAGCAGGACTGTCTCGGTCGCCCAATTGGCTAGCACGTTCGGATGTTAACCGAAAAATTGGAGGTTTGAGCCCTCCCGGGAGTGGTGTGTTGCTTTTTCTCTTTGCGCTGATAGCTGTGGAGAAATGTTCTGACGGTGGTGAGAGTGGAGCACGACTGTCTCCGTGGCGCAATTGGCTAGCGCGATCGGCTGTTATCCAAAAGGTTCGAGTTTCGAGCCCTCCCGGGAATGGTGTGTTGCTTTTTCCTTTGCGCTAATACCTATGGAGACATGTTCTGACGGTGGTGAGATTGAAGCACGTCTATCTCCGTGGCGCAATTTGCTAGCGCGATCGGCTGTTAACCGAAAGGTTGACGGTTCGAGCCCACCCGGGAGTGGTGTGTTGCTTTTTTCTTTGCGCTGATAGCTTTGAAGATGTGTTCTGACAGTGGTGAGAGTGGAGCACGACTGTCTCCATGGCAATTTTGGATACCGCGATGGGCTGTTAACCGAAAGGTTGGAGGTTCGAGCCCACGCGGTGGTGGTGTGTTGCTTTTTTCTTTTCGCTGATAGATTTGAAGATGTGTTCTGACGGTGGTGAGAGTGGAGCACGACTGTCTCCGTGGCGCAATTGGCTAGCGCGATCGGCTGTTAACCGAAAGGTTGGAGGTTCGAGCGCTCCCGGGGACGGTGTGTCGCTTTTTTTTCTTTGCGCTGATTGCTTTGGAGAAATGTTCTGACAGTGATGAGAGTGGAGCACGACTGTCTCCATGGCAATTTTGGATAGCGCGATGGGCTGTTAACCGAAAGGTTGGAGGTTCGAGTCCACCCGGTGGTGGTGGGGCGCTTTTTTTCCTTTGGGCTGATAGGTCTGAAGAAATGTTCTGACGGTGGTGAGAGTGGAGCACGACTGTCTCCGTTGCGCAATTGGCTGGCGCAATCGGCTGTTAACCGAAAAATTGGAGGTTTGAGCCCTCCCGGGAGTGGTGTGTTGCTTTTTTTTTGCGCTGATAGCTTCGTAGACATGTCATGACGGTGGTGAGATTGGAGCATGACTGTCTCCGTGGCGCAATTTGCTAGCGTGATCGGCTGTTAACCGAAAGGTTGAAGGTTCGAGCCCTCCCGGGAGTGGTGTGTTGCTTTTTTCTTTGCGCTGATAGCTTTGAAGATGTGTTCTGACAGTGGTGAGAGTGGAGCACGACTGTCTCCATGGCAATTTTGGATAGCGCGATGGGCTGTTAACCGAAAGGTTGAAGGTTCGAGCCCTCCCGGAAGTGGTGTGTTGCTTTTTTCTTTTCGCTGATAGATTTGAAGATATGTTCTGACGGTGGTGAGAGTGGAGCGCGACTGTCACCGTGGCGCAATTGGCTAGCGCGAGCGGCTGTTACCCGAAAGGTTGGAGGTTCGAGCCCACCCGGTGGTGGTGCGGCGCTTTTTTTTCTTTGGGCTGAGAGCTTTGAAGATATGTTCTGATGGTGGTGAGAGTGGAGCAGGACTGTCTCCGTGGCGCAATTGGCTAGCGCGATCGGCTGTTAACCGAAAGGTTGGAGGTTCGAGCGCTCCCGGGTACGGTGTGTCGCTTTTTTTTCTTTGCGCTGATTGCTTTGGAGAAATGTTCTGACAGTGGTGAGAGTGGATCACGACTGTCTCCATGGCAATTTTGGATAGCGCGATGGGCTGTTAACCGAAAGGTTGGAGGTTCGAGCCCACCCGGTGGTGGTGGGGCGCTTTTTTTCCTTTGGGCTGATAGGTCTGAAGAAATTTTCTGACGGTGGTGAGAGTGGAGCACGACTGTCTTCGTTGCGCAATTGGCTGGCAAAATCGGCTGTTAACTGAAAAGTTGGAGGTTTGAGCCCTCCCGGGAGTGGTGTGTTGCTTTTTCTCTTTGCGCTGATAGCTGTGGAGAAATGTCATGACGGTGGTGAGATTGGAGCATGACTGTCTCCGTGGCGCAATCGGCTAGCACGTTCGGCGGTTAACCAAAAAACTAGAGGTTGGAGCCCTCCCGGGAGTGGTGTGTTGCTTTTTTGTTTGCGCTGATAGTTTGAAAATATGTTCTGATGGTGGTGAGAGTAGAGCACGACTGGCTCCGTGGCGCAATTGACTAGCGCGATGGGCTGTTAACCGAAAGTTTGGAGGTTCGAGCCCACGCGGTGGTGGTGCGGCGCTTTTTTTCCTTTGGGCTGATAGCTCTGAAGATATGTTCTGATGGTGGTGAGAGTGGAGCAGGACTGTCTCCGTGGCGCAATTGGCTAGCGCGATCGGCTGTTAACCGAAAGGTTGGAGGTTCGAGCGTTCCCGGGGACGGTGTGTCGCTTTTTTTTCTTTGCGCCGATTGCCTTGGAGAAATGTTCTGACAGTGGTGAGAGTGGAGCACGACTGTCTCCATGGCAATTTTGGATAGCGCGATGGGCTGTTAACCGAAAGGTTGGAGGTTCGAGCCCACCCGGTGGTGGTGCGGCGCTTTTTTTCCTTCAGGCTGATAGCTCCGAAGAAATGTTCTGACGGTGGTGAGAGTGGAGCACGACTGTCTCCGTGGCGCAATTGGCTAGCGCGATCGGCTGTTAACCGAAAGGTTGGAGGTTCGAGCCCACCCGGTAATGGTGCGGCGCTTTCTTTTTATTTGAGCTGATAGCTTTGATGATATGTTCTGATGGTGGTGAGAGTGGAGCAGGAATGTCTCGGTCGCCCAATTGGCTAGCACGTTCGGCTGTTAACCGAAAAATTGGAGGTTTGAGCCCTCCCGGGAGTGGTGTGTTGCTTTTTCTCTTTGCGCTGATAGCTGTGGAGAAATGTTCTGACGGTGGTGAGAGTGGAGCACGACTGTCTCCGTTGCGCAATTGGCTGGCGCAATCGGCTGTTAACCGAAAAATTGGAGGTTTGAGCCCTCCCGGGAGTGGTGTGTTGCTTTTTTCTTTGCGTTGATAGCTTTGTAGACATGTCATGACGGTGGTGAGATTGGAGCATGACTGTCTCCGTGGCGCAATCGGCTAGCACGTTCGGCTGTTGACCGAAAAACTAGAGGTTGGAGCCCTTCCGGGAGTGGTGTGTTGCTTTTTTGTTTGCGCTGATAGTTTGAAAATATGTTCTGATGGTGGTGAGAGTAGAGCACGACTGGCTCCATGGCGCAATTGGCTAGCGCGATGGGCTGTTAACAGAAAAATTGGAGTTTCGAGCCCTCCCGGGAGTGGTGTGTCGCTTTTTTCTTTGCGCTCATAGCTTTGAAGAAATGTTCTGACGGAGGTGAGAGTGGAGCACGACTGTCTCCGTGGCGCAATGGGCTAACGCGATCGGCTGTTAGCCAAAAGGTTGGAGTTTCGAGCCCTCCCGGGAGTGGTGTGTTGTTTTTTTCTTTGCTCTGATAGCTTTGGAGACATGTTCTGACGGTGGTGAGATTGGAGCACGACTGTCTCCGTGGCGCAATTTGCTAGCGCGATCGGCTGTTAACCGAAAGGTTGGAGGTTCGAGCCCTCCCGGGAGTGGTGTGTTGCTTTTTTCTTGGCGCCGATAGCTTTGAGGATGTGTTCTGATGGTGGTCAGAGTGAAGCACGACTGTCTCCATGGACGCAATCGGCTAGCGTGATCGGCTGTTAACCGAAAGGTTGGAGGTTCGAGCCCTCCCGGGAGTGGTGTGTTGCTTTTTTCTTTGCGCTGATAGCTTTGAAGATGTGTTCTGATGGTGGTGAGTGTGGAGCACGACTGTCTCCGTGGCGCAATTGGCTAGCGCGATCGGCTGTTAACCGAAAGGTTGGAGGTTCGAGCCCACCCGGTGGTTTGCTTTTTTCTTTGCGCTGATAGCTTTCGAGACATGTTCTGACGGTGGTGAGAGTGGAGCAGGACTGGCTCCGTGGCGCAATTGCCTAGCGCAATCGGCTGTTAACCGAAAGGCTGGAGGTTCGAGCGCTCCCGGGGATGGTGTGTCGCTTTTTTTTCTTTGCGCTGATAGCTTTGGAGAAATGTTCTCACAGTGGTAAGAGTGGAGCACGACTGTCTGCGTGGCGATTTTCGCTAGCGCGATGGGCTGTTAACCGAAAGGTTGGAGGTTCGAGCCCACCCGGTGGTGGTGCAGCGCTTTTTTTCCTTTAGGCTGATAGCTCCGAAGAAATGTTCTGACGGTGGTGAGAGTGGAGCACGACTGTCTCCGTGGCGCAATTGGCTAGCGCGATCGGCTGTTAACCGAAAGATTGGAGGTTCGAGCCCACCCGGTAATGGTGCGGCGCTTTCTTTTTCTTTGAGCTGATAGCTTTGATGATATGTTCTGATGGTGGTGAGAGTGGAGCAGGACTGTCTCGGTCGCCCAATTGGCTAGCACGTTCGGATGTTAACCGAAAAATTGGAGGTTTGAGCCCTCCCGGGAGTGGTGTGTTGCTTTTTCTCTTTGCGCTGATAGCTGTGGAGAAATGTTCTGACGGTGGTGAGAGTGGAGCACGACTGTCTCCGTGGCGCAATTGGCTAGCGCGATCGGCTGTTATCCAAAAGGTTCGAGTTTCGAGCCCTCCCGGGAATGGTGTGTTGCTTTTTCCTTTGCGCTAATACCTATGGAGACATGTTCTGACGGTGGTGAGATTGAAGCACGTCTATCTCCGTGGCGCAATTTGCTAGCGCGATCGGCTGTTAACCGAAAGGTTGACGGTTCGAGCCCACCCGGGAGTGGTGTGTTGCTTTTTTCTTTGCGCTGATAGCTTTGAAGATGTGTTCTGACAGTGGTGAGAGTGGAGCACGACTGTCTCCATGGCAATTTTGGATACCGCGATGGGCTGTTAACCGAAAGGTTGGAGGTTCGAGCCCACGCGGTGGTGGTGTGTTGCTTTTTTCTTTTCGCTGATAGATTTGAAGATGTGTTCTGACGGTGGTGAGAGTGGAGCACGACTGTCTCCGTGGCGCAATTGGCTAGCGCGATCGGCTGTTAACCGAAAGGTTGGAGGTTCGAGCGCTCCCGGGGACGGTGTGTCGCTTTTTTTTCTTTGCGCTGATTGCTTTGGAGAAATGTTCTGACAGTGATGAGAGTGGAGCACGACTGTCTCCATGGCAATTTTGGATAGCGCGATGGGCTGTTAACCGAAAGGTTGGAGGTTCGAGTCCACCCGGTGGTGGTGGGGCGCTTTTTTTCCTTTGGGCTGATAGGTCTGAAGAAATGTTCTGACGGTGGTGAGAGTGGAGCACGACTGTCTCCGTTGCGCAATTGGCTGGCGCAATCGGCTGTTAACCGAAAAATTGGAGGTTTGAGCCCTCCCGGGAGTGGTGTGTTGCTTTTTTTTTGCGCTGATAGCTTCGTAGACATGTCATGACGGTGGTGAGATTGGAGCATGACTGTCTCCGTGGCGCAATTTGCTAGCGTGATCGGCTGTTAACCGAAAGGTTGAAGGTTCGAGCCCTCCCGGGAGTGGTGTGTTGCTTTTTTCTTTGCGCTGATAGCTTTGAAGATGTGTTCTGACAGTGGTGAGAGTGGAGCACGACTGTCTCCATGGCAATTTTGGATAGCGCGATGGGCTGTTAACCGAAAGGTTGAAGGTTCGAGCCCTCCCGGAAGTGGTGTGTTGCTTTTTTCTTTTCGCTGATAGATTTGAAGATATGTTCTGACGGTGGTGAGAGTGGAGCGCGACTGTCACCGTGGCGCAATTGGCTAGCGCGAGCGGCTGTTACCCGAAAGGTTGGAGGTTCGAGCCCACCCGGTGGTGGTGCGGCGCTTTTTTTTCTTTGGGCTGAGAGCTTTGAAGATATGTTCTGATGGTGGTGAGAGTGGAGCAGGACTGTCTCCGTGGCGCAATTGGCTAGCGCGATCGGCTGTTAACCGAAAGGTTGGAGGTTCGAGCGCTCCCGGGTACGGTGTGTCGCTTTTTTTTCTTTGCGCTGATTGCTTTGGAGAAATGTTCTGACAGTGGTGAGAGTGGATCACGACTGTCTCCATGGCAATTTTGGATAGCGCGATGGGCTGTTAACCGAAAGGTTGGAGGTTCGAGCCCACCCGGTGGTGGTGGGGCGCTTTTTTTCCTTTGGGCTGATAGGTCTGAAGAAATTTTCTGACGGTGGTGAGAGTGGAGCACGACTGTCTTCGTTGCGCAATTGGCTGGCAAAATCGGCTGTTAACTGAAAAGTTGGAGGTTTGAGCCCTCCCGGGAGTGGTGTGTTGCTTTTTTCTTTGCGCTGATAGCTTTGTAGACATGTTCTGACGGTGTTGAGATTGGAGCATGACTGTCTCCGTGGCGCAATTCGCTAGCGCGATCGGCTGTTAACCGAAAGTTTGGAGGTTCGAGCCCTTCCGGGAGTGGTGTGTTGCTTTTTTCTTTGCGCTGATAGCTTTGGAGACATGTTCTGACGATGGTGAGATTGGAGCACGACTGTCTCCGTGGCGCAATTCGCTAGCGCATTTCGGCTGTTAACCGAAAGTTTGAAGGTTCGAGCCCTCCCGGGAGTGGTGTGTTGCTTTTTTCTTTGCGCTGATAGCTTTGGAGAAATGTTCTGACAGTGGTGAGAGTGGAGCACGACTGTCTCCATGGCAATTTTGGATAGCGCGATGGGCTGTTAACCGAAAGGTTGGAGGTTCGAGCCCACCCGGTGGTGGTGGGGCGCTTTTTTTCCTTTGGGCTGATAGGTCTGAAGAAATGTTCTGACGGTGGTGAGAGTGGAGCACGACTGTCTTCGTTGCGCAATTGGCTGGCGCAATCGGCTGTTAACTGAAAAATTGGAGGTTTGAGCCCTCCCGGGAGTGGTGTGTTGCTTTTTTCTTTGCGCTGATAGCTTTGTAGACATGTTCTGACGGTGGTGAGATTGGAGCATGACTGTCTCCGTGGCGCAATCGGCTAGCACGTTCGGCTGTTAACCGAAAAACTAGAAGTTGGAGCCCTCCCGGGAGTGGTGTGTTGCTTTTTTGTTTGCGCTGATAGTTTGAAAATATGTTCTGACGGTGGTGACAGTGGAGCACGACTGGCTCCGTGGCGCAATTGGCTAGCGCGATGGGCTGTTAACCGAAAGGTTGGAGGTTCGAGCCCACCCGGTGGTGGTGTGTTGCTTTTTACTTTTCGCTGATAGATTTGAAGATGTGTTCTGACGGTGGTGAGAGTGGAGCACGACTGTCTCCGTGGCGCAATTGGCTAGCGCGATCGGCTCTTAACCGAAAGGTTGGAGGTTCGAGCGCTCCCGGGGACGGTGTGTCGCTTTTCTTTCTTTGCGCTGATTGCTTTGGAGAAATGTTCTGACAGTGGCGAGAGTGGAGCACGACTGTCTCCATGGCAATTTTGGATAGCGCGATGGGCTGTTAACCGAAAGGTTGGAGGTTCGAGCCCACCCGGTGGTGGTGGGGCGCTTTTTTTCCTTTGGGCTGATAGGTCTGAAGAAATGTTCTGACGGTGGTGAGAGTGGAGCACGACTGTCTCCGTTGCGCAATTGGCTGGCGCAATCGGCTGGTAACCGAAAGTTTGGAGGTTCGAGCCCTTCCGGGAGTGGTGTGTTGCTTTTTTCTTTGCGCTGATAGCTTTGGAGACATGTTCTGACGATGGTGAGATTGTAGCACGACTGTCTCCGTGGCGCAATTCGCTAGCGCGATCGGCTGTTAACCGAAAGTTTGGAGGTTCGAGCCCTCCTGGGAGTGGTGTGTTGCTTTTTTCTTTGCGCTGATAGCTTTGGAGAAATGTTCTGACAGTGGTGAGAGTGGAGCACGACTGTCTCCATGGCAATTTTGGATAGCGCGATGGGCTGTTAACCGAAAGGTTTGAGGTTCGAGCCCACCCGGTGGTGGTGGGGCGCTTTTTTTTCCTTTGGGCTGATAGGTCTGAAGAAATGTTCTGACGGTAGTGAGAGTGGAGCACGACTGTCTTCGTTGCGCAATTGGCTGGCGCAATCGGCTGTTAACTGAAAAATTGGAGGTTTGAGCCCTCCCGGAAGTGGTGTGTTGCTTTTTTCTTTGCGCTGATAGCTTTGTAGACATGTTCTGACGGTGGTGAGATTGGAGCATGACTGTCTCCGTGGCGCAATCGGCTAGCACGTTCGGCTGTTAACCGAAAAACTAGAAGTTGGAGCCCTCCCGGGAGTGGTGTGTTGCTTTTTTGTTTGCGCTGATAGTTTGAAAATTGTTCTGACGGTGGTGAGAGTGGAGCACGACTGGCCCCGTGGCGCAATTGGCTAGCGCGATGGGCTGTTAACCGAAAGTTTGGAGGTTCGAGCCCACGCGGTGGTGGTGCGGCGCTTTTTTCCTTTGGGCTGATAGCTCTGAAGAAATGTTCTGACGGTGGTCAGAGTGGAGCACGACTGTGTTCGTTGGGCAATTGGCTAGCGCGAGCGGCTGTTAACTGAAAAATTGGAGGTTCGAGCCCTCCTGGGAGTTGTGTGTTGCTTTTTTCTTTGCGCTGATAGCTTTCAAGATGTGTTCTGATGGGGATGACAGTGGAGCACGACTGTCTCTGTGGCGCGATTGGCTAGCGCGAACGGCTGTTAACCAAAAGGTTGGAGTTTCGAGCCCTCCCGGGAGTGGTGTGTTGCTTTTTTTTGCGCTGATAGCTTTGGAGACATGTTCTGACGATGGTGAGATTGGAGCACGACTGTCTCCGTGGCGCAATTTGCTAGCGCGATCGGCTGTTAACCGAAAGGTTGGAGGTTCGAGCCCTCCCGGGGAGTGGTGTGTTCCTTTTTTCTTTGCGCTTATAGCTTTGAAGATGTGTTCTGACGGTGGTGAGAGTGGAGTACGACTGTCACCGTGGCGCAATTGGCTAGCGCGATCGGCTGTTACCCGAAAGGTTGGAGGTTCGAGCCCACCCGGTGGTGGTGCGGTGCTTTTCTTTCTTTGGGCTGAGAGCTTTGAAGATATGTTCTGATGGTGGTGGGAGTGGAGCACGACTGTGTTCGTTGGGCAATTGGCTAGCGCGAGCGGCTGTTAACTGAAAAATTGGAGGTTCGAGCCCTCCTGGGAGTTGTGTGTTGCTTTTTTCTTTGCGCTGATAGCTTTGAAGATGTGTTCTAATGGGGATGACAGTGGAGCACGACTGTCTCCGTGGCGCAAATTTCTAGCGCGATCGGCTGTTAACCGAAAGGTTGGAGGTTCGAGCGCTCCCGGGGATGGTGTGTCGCTTTTTTTCTTTGCGCTGAATGCTTTGGAGAAATGTTCTGACAGTGGTGAGAGTGGAGCACGACTGTCTCCATGGCAATTTTGGATAGCGCGAAGGGCTGTTAACCGAAAGGTTGGAGGTTCGAGCCCACCCGGTGGTGGTGGGGCGCTTTTTTTCCTTTGGGCTGATAGGTCTGAGGAAATGTTCTGACGGTGGTGAGAGTGGAGCACGACTGTCTTCGTTGCGCAATTGGCTGGCGCAATTGGCTGTTAACCGAAAAATTGGAGGTTTGAGCCCCCTCCCGGGAGTGGTGTGTTGCTTTTTTCTTTGCGCTGATAGCTTTGTAGACATGTTCTGACGGTGGTGAGATTGGAGCATGACTGTCTCCGTGGCGCAATCGGCTAGCACGTTCGGCTGTTAACCGAAAAACTAGAGGTTGGAGCCCTCCCGGGAGTGGTGTGTTGCTTTTTTTTGCGCTGATAGTTTGAAAATATGTTCTGACGGTGGTGAGAGTGGAGCACGACTGGCTCCGTGGCGCAATTGGCTAGCGCGATGGGCTGTTAACCGAAAGTTTGGAGGTTCGAGCCCACGCGGTGGTGGTGCGGCGCTTTTTTCCTTTGGGCTGATAGCTCTGAAGAAATGTTCTGACGGTGGTCAGAGTGGAGCACGACTGTGTTCGTTGGGCAATTGGCTAGCGCGAGCGGCTGTTAACTGAAAAATTGGAGGTTCGAGCCCTCCTGGGAGTTGTGTGTTGCTTTTTTCTTTGCGCTGATAGCTTTGAAGATGTGTTCTGATGGGGATGACAGTGGAGCACGACTGTCTCTGTGGCGCGATTGGCTAGCGCGAACGGCTGTTAACCAAAAGGTTGGAGTTTCGAGCCCTCCCGGGAGTGGTGTGTTGCTTTTTTTTGCGCTGATAGCTTTGGAGACATGTTCTGACGATGGTGAGATTGGAGCACGACTGTCTCCGTGGCGCAATTTGCTAGCGCGATCGGCTGTTAACCGAAAGGTTGGAGGTTCGAGCCCTCCCGGGGAGTGGTGTGTTCCTTTTTTCTTTGCGCTTATAGCTTTGAAGATGTGTTCTGACGGTGGTGAGAGTGGAGTACGACTGTCACCGTGGCGCAATTGGCTAGCGCGATCGGCTGTTACCCGAAAGGTTGGAGGTTCGAGCCCACCCGGTGGTGGTGCGGTGCTTTTCTTTCTTTGGGCTGAGAGCTTTGAAGATATGTTCTGATGGTGGTGAGAGTGGAGCACGACTGTGTTCGTTGGGCAATTGGCTAGCGCGAGCGGCTGTTAACTGAAAAATTGGAGGTTCGAGCCCTCCTGGGAGTTGTGTGTTGCTTTTTTCTTTGCGCTGATAGCTTTGAAGATGTGTTCTGATGGGGATGACAGTGGAGCACGACTGTCTCCGTGGCGCAAATTTCTAGCGCGATCGGCTGTTAACCGAAAGGTTGGAGGTTTGAGCGCTCCCGGGGATGGTGTGTCGCTTTTTTTCTTTGCGCTGAATGCTTTGGAGAAATGTTCTGACAGTGGTGAGAGTGGAGCACGACTGTCTCCATGGCAATTTTGGATAGCGCGATGGGCTGTTAACCGAAAGGTTGGAGGTTAGAGCCCACCCGGTGGTGGTGGGGCGCTTTTTTTCCTTTGGGCTGATAGGTCTGAAGAAATGTTCTGACGGTGGTGAGAGTGGAGCACGACTGTCTTCGTTGCGCAATTGGCTGGCGCAATTGGCTGTTAACCGAAAAATTGGAGGTTTGAGCCCCCTCCCGGGAGTGGTGTGTTGCTTTTTTCTTTGCGCTGATAGCTTTGTAGACATGTTCTGACGGTGGTGAGATTGGAGCATGACTGTCTCCGTGGCGCAATCGGCTAGCACGTTCGGCTGTTAACCGAAAAACTAGAGGTTGGAGCCCTCCCGGGAGTGGTGTGTTGCTTTTTTTTGCGCTGATAGTTTTGGAGACATGTTCTGACGATGGTGAGATTGGAGCACGACTGTCTCCGTGGCGCAATTTGCTAGCGCGATCGGCTGTTAACCGAAAGGTTGGAGGTTCGAGCCCTCCCGGGGAGTGGTGTGTTCCTTTTTTCTTTGCGCTGATAGCTTTGAAGATGTGTTCTGACGGTGGTGAGAGTGGAGCACTACTGTCACCGTGGCGCAATTGGCTAGCGCGATCGGCTGTTACCCGAAAGGTTGGAGGTTCGAGCCCACCCGGTGGTGGTGCGGCGCTTTTTTTTCTTTGGGCTGAGAGCTTTCAAGATATGTTCTGATGGTGGTGATAGTGGAGCAGGACTGTCTCCATGGCGCAAATTTCTAGCGCGATCGGCTGTTAACCGAAAGGTTGGAGGTTCGAGCGCTCCCGGGGACGGTGTGTCGCTTTTTTTTCTTTGCGCTGATTGCTTTGGAGAAATGTTCTGACAGTGGTGAGAGTGGAGAACGACTGTCTCCATGGCAATTTTGGATAGCGCGATGGGCTGTTAACCGAAAGGTTGGAGGTTCGAGCCCACCCGGTGGTGGTGGGGCGCTTTTTTTCCTTTGGGCTGATAGGTCTGAAGAAATGTTCTGACGGTGGTGAGAGTGGAGCACGACTGTCTTCGTTGCGCAATTGGCTGGCGCAATCGGCTGTTAACCGAAAGGTTGAAGGTTCGAGCCCTCCCGGGAGTGGTGTGTTGCTTTTTTCTTTGCGCTGATAGCTTTGAAGATGTGTTCTGTTGGTGGTGAGAGTGGAGCACGACTGTCACCGTGGCGCAATTGGCTAGCGCGATCGGCTGTTAACCGAAAGGTTGGAGGTTCGAGCCCACCCGGTGGTGGTGCGGCGCTTTTTTTTCTTTTGGCTGAGAGCTTTGAAGATATGTTCTGATGGTGGTGAGAGTGGAGCAGGACTGTCTCCGTGGCGCAATTGGCTAGCGCGATCGGCTGTTAACCGAAAGGTTGGAGGTTCGAGCGCTCCCGGGGACGGCGTGTCGCTTTTTTTTTCTTGTGCTGATTGCTTTGGAGAAATGTTCTGACAGTGGTGAGAGTGGAGCACGACTGTCTCCATGGCAATTTTGGATAGCGCAATGGGCTGTTAACCGAAATGTTGGAGGTTCGAGCCAACCCGGTGGTGGTGGGGCGCTTTTTTTCCTTTGGGCTGATAGGTCTAAAGAAATGTTCTGACGGTGGTGAGAGTGGAGCACGACTGTCTCCATGGCGCAATTGGCTGGCGCAATCGGCTGTTAACAGAAAAATTGGAGGTTTGAGCCCTCCCGGGAGTGGTGTGTTGCTTTTTTTCTTTGCGCTGATAGCTTTGTAGACATGTTCTGACGGTGGTGAGATTGGAGTATGACTGTCTCCGTGGCGCAATCGGCTAGCACGTTCGGCTGTTAACCGAAAAACTAGAGTTTGGAGCCCTCCCGGGAGTGGTGTGTTGCTTTTTTGTTTGCGCTGATAGCTTTGAAAATATGTTCTGATGGTGGTGAGAGTGGAGCACGACTGGCTCCGTGGCGCAATTGGCTAGCGCGATGGGCTGTTAACCGAAAGTTTGGAGGTTCGAGCCCACGCGGTGGTGGTGCGGCGCTTTTTTTCCTTTGGGCTGATAGCTCTGAAGAAATGTTCTGATGGTGGTCAGAGTGGAGCACGACTGTCTCCGTCGCACAATTGGCTAGCGCGATCGGCTGTTAACCGAAAGGTTGGAGGTTCGAGCACTCTTGGGAGTGGTGTGTTGCTTTTTTCTTTGCGCTGATAGCTTTGAAGATGTGTTCTGAAGGGGATGACAGTGGAGCACGACTGTCTCCGTGGCGCGATTGGCTAGCGCGAACGGCTGTTAACCAAAAGATTGGAGTTTCGAGCCCTCCCGGGAGTGGTGTGTTGCTTTTTTTGCGCTGATAGCTTTGGAGACATGTTCTGACGATGGTGAGATTGGAGCACGACTGTCTCCGTGGCGCAATTTGCTAGCGCGATCGGCCGTTAACCGAAAGGTTGGAAGTTCGAGCCCTCCCGGGGAGTGGTGTGTTGCTTTTTTCTTTGCGCTGATAGCTTTGAAGATGTTTTCTGATGGTGCTGCGAGTGGAGCACGACTGTCTCCGTGGCGCAATTGGCTAGCGCGATCGGCTGTTAACCGAAAGGTTGGAGGTTCGAGCCCACCCGGTGGTGGTGCGGCGCTTTTTTTCTTTGGGCTGATAGCTTTGATGATATGTTCTGATGGTGGTGAGAGTTGAGCACGACTGTCTCTGTGGAGCAATTGGCTAGCGCGATGGGCTGTTAACCGAAAGTTTGGAGGTTCGAGCCCACCAGGTGGTGGTGCGGCGCTTTTTTTCCTTTGGGCTGATAGCTCTGAAGAAATGTTCTGACGGTGGTCAGAGTGGAGCACGACTGTCTTCGTGGCGCAATTGGCTAGCGCGATCGGCTGTTAACTGAAAGGTTGGAGGTTCGAGCCCTCTTGGGAGTGGTGTGTTGCTTTTTTCTTTGCGCTGATAGATTTGAAGATGTGTTCTGATGGTGGCGAGATTGGAGCACGACTGTCTCCGTGGCGCAATTGGCTAGCGCGATCGCCTCTTAACCAAAATGTTGGAGTTTCGAGCCCTCCCGGGAGTGGTGTGTTGATTTTTTCTTTGCGCTGATAGCTTTGGAGACATGTTCTGACGATGGTGAGATTGGAGCACGACTGTCTCCGTGGCGCAATTCGCCAGCGCGATCGGCTGTTAACCGAAAGTTTGGAGGTTCGAGCCCTCCCGGGAGTAGTGTGTTGCTTTTTTCTTTGCGCTGATAGCTTTGGAGACATGTTCTGACGGTGGTGAGAGTGGAGCACGACTGTCTCCGTGGCGCAATTGGCTAGCGCGATCGGCTGTTAACCGAAAGGTTGGAGGTTAGAGCCCACCCGGTAATGGTGCGGCGCTTTTTTTTTCTTTGGGCTGATAGCTTTGATGATATGTTCTGATGGTGGTGAGAGTGGAGCAGGACTGTCTGGGTCGCCCAACTGGCTAGCACGTTCAGCTGTTAACCGAAAAATTGGGGGT